>NC_135232.1:424176407-424476407 GCF_051348905.1 Ranitomeya variabilis
AAAAACGCATGCGTTTTTAACGCAAGCAAACGCATGTGCTTAAAAACGCATGCGTTTACATAGACAGCAATACATTTTTTTGCCACGAATAACCACATGCGTTTTTTGCGGCAAAAAAAGCCGCTAGAAATTACTACAGGTTGCATTTCTGCATTTGAACGCACGCATCAAAAAACGCATGCGTTGCCGAAAACGCATGCTAAAAAACGCATGCGTTTTTTAATGTTAAGTATAGAAAAAAACGCATGCGTTTTTTAGCGCTAAAACGCTGCAGATCAAAACGCAAGTGTGAAACCAGCCTAATCGAATATATTTTACAACTGTAAATAACACACCTATATTGTAGTCTGTGACCACATTTAACTTACTTTATGTGTAGTAAGTAGTGTTGAGCATTCTGATACTACAAGTATCGGGTATCGGCCGATATTTGCTGTATCGGAATTCCGATACCGAGTTCCGATATATTTGCGAAATCGGAATCGGAAGTGTGCGGTGCGTATGGTTCCCAGGGCCTGGAGGAGAGGAGACTCTCCTTCAGGCCCTGGGATCCATATTCATGTAAAAAATAAATAATAAAAATAAAAAATATGGATATACTCACCCCTCCGGCGGACCCTGGACCTTAGCGATGTAACTGGCAGCCTCCGTTCCTAAGAATGAGTGAGTGTAAGGCCTGCGATGATGTCGCCGCTTGTGATTGGTCACATGAGCGGTCACATGGGCGGTCACGTGACCAATCACAAGCCGCGACGTCATCGAAGGTCCTTCACTCTGCATTCTTAGGGAACGGAGGCAGACGCTTGGACCGGTGAGAGCCGGGGCCGTCAGAGGGGTGAGTATATCAATATTTTTTATTTTTATTCTTTATTTTATACATGAATATGGATCCCAGGGCCTGAAGGAGAGTTTCCTCTCCTTCAGACCCTGGGAACCATTCCGATATTTTGTGTGCCATTGATATGCATTGGTATTGGGTATCAGTATCGGCGATATCCAATACTTTTTGGGTATCGGCCGATCCAATCCGATACCGATACCTTTGCATATCGGAAGGTATCGCTCAACACTAGTAGTAAGCCCTTTAAGTCTTTTTTGGCAAAGGTTGAAAGTTTGGGATTGAAATAATGTCAAAAGTTAATTATAGTGCAGTACAAATTACAGGTGCTTCTCAAAAAAATAAACTATTATCTAAAAGTTAATTTATTTCAGTTCTTCAATACAAAAAGTGAACTCATATATTATATAAAGTCATTTCAAACAGAGTGATCTATTTCAATTGTTTGTTTATATTAATGTTGATGATTATGGCTTACAGCCAATGTAAACCCAAAACCCATTATCTCAGTAAATTAGAATAATTATCAGAAAACACCTCCAAAGGCTTCCTAAGAATTTATAAAGGTCATTTAGTCTGTTTCAGTAGGTTCCACAATCATGGGGAAGACTGCTGACTTAACAGATGTCCAGAAAGCAGCCATTGACACACACCACAAAGAGGGTAAGCCACAAAAGGTCATTGCTAAAGAAGCTGGCTCTTCACAAAGTGCTGTATACAAGCATAATAATGGAAAGTTGAGTGGAAGGAAAAAGTGTGGTAGAAAAAGTTCCACAGTCAACCGGGATTCCCGCAGCCTTGAAAGGCTTGTTAAGAAAATGCCATTCAAAATTTTGAGGGAGATTCACAAAGAGTGGACTGCTGCTTCAGTCATTCTTTCAAGAGCCACCACACACAGACGTATCCAGGACATGGGCTACAAGTGTCGCATTCCTTGTGTCAAGCCACTCATGACCAATAGACAACGCCAGAAGTGTCTTACCTGGGCCAATGAGAAAAAGAATTGGGCTGTTGCTCAAGGTGTTGTTTTCAGATTGAAGTAAATTTTGTATTTCATTTGAAAATCAAGGTCTCAGAGTCTGGAGGAAGAGTGGAGAGGCACACAATCCAAGCTGCTTGCAGTCTAGTGTGAAGTTTCCATAATTAGTGATGGTTTGGGGAGCCATGTCATCTGCTGGTGTAGGTCCACTGTGCTTTATCAAGACCAAAGTCAGTGCAGCCACCAACAGATTTTAGAGCACTTTATGCTTTCTGCTGCCAACAAGCTTTTTGGAAATGGAAATTTCATTCTCCAGCAAGACTTAGCATCTGTCCCCACTGCCAAAAGTACCAATATCTGGTTTAAAAACAACAATATCACTGTGCTTGATTGTCAGTAAACTCGCCTGACCTTAACCCCATAGAAAATCTATGGGACATTGTCAAGAAGAAGATGAGAGACACCAGACCCAACAATGCAGATGAGCTGAAGGCTGCTATCAAAGCAACCTGGGTTTACATAACATCTCAGCAGTAACACAGGCTAATCGCCTCCATGCCACACCATTTTGATGCAGTAATTGATGCCAAAGGAGCCCGGCCAAGTATTGAGTGCATAAACTGAACATACATTTCAGTAGGCCAACATTTCAGATTTTAAAATCATTTTTCAAGCTGGTGTTACAAAGTATTCTAATTTACTGAAATAATGACTTTTGTGCTTTCATTGGCCATAAGCCATAATCATCCATATTAACTGAAATGAACACTTGAAATAGGTCACTCTTTTTGCATTGACTCTGTATAATATATGAGTTTCACTTTTTTCATTGAAGAACCTAAATAAATTAACTTTTTGATGTATTCTAATTTTGTGAGAAGCACCTGTATATTGAAAAAGAAAATGTTAGGTGTGGAGTTCCCGTCTCTGCACAGCGGGAATCTCGAACCATCTCCACTGCAGTCTCCCATTCTTCTCCAGCCGCAGTGGAGCATACTCAGTGGAGACATCGGTCCCAGCGTGTGACTCAGGCTGATACTGGGCGACTGCTTACTACTGTTCTTCCAGGCTCTGCATTTGCAGCCAGCGCTAATCAGCAGTGAGCAGATCTTTCTTGGACTAAGTCCTGCTTTTCCCATACTGGGCATGCCCATGGGATGATCTCCCATTGGAGGTCGGGGGCCACATGCGCAGGTCCTGAAGCGGTTCCTGTTGGACCAATAGGAAGGTCCTTGAGTGCTAAAACTATAAAAGGTTTGCATGGCCGCACGGCCATGTGTTAGTATCAAACCAATGTTAAAGAGCTCAGCGCCAGTGTGGTCATGTTTGTATGTGGTCAGGGTTTGGCTGAAATAAACCCCTAGAATACCGGCACCTCTGGTGAGGAGTTTGTATGTTTGGATTTAGGGCCTTGGCTGAAATAAGCCCCTAGAATACCGGCACCTTCGGTGAGGAGTTGTGTGTCTGCTATGCTAACTGCATGACCACAGTTTTGCTCTGTTAGGTAGCTGTGTTCCTCTGTGAGGCTAACCGGGCACAGCATCTTGTTATTCTAGCGAATCTGTGAAGTAACAGAGTTTGTTAATACCGCCATATAGTACCACCTATTACTAGCAGCAGGTTTCTCTCCTGCACAGTGGACCCCGGGTTGCGAAAGCACCAACTGTCTCAAATATATATATTCGGTGTGTTCTGCCAACCCTAACAAAATACTAGCGCCAGGGTCTGGCTAGTAAATGGCGGACAGACAGCAATCCTTGCTGTACATCCAGCAGCTGGAGGGTAGGTTGGCGGCTCTCGAGCACAGAACCTCAGCTATGTTACTGCAGTTGCTGTTCAGGCTGCTAGCGTGTCTGCAGCAACCTTGCCCACTGCCACCCCTGTTCCGACTCTATCTTGCCTCCCGCTGCCAGAAAAATTTTCTGGTGATAGCAAATCTTGTAGAGGTTTCTTGAGCTAGTGCTCTATACACCTCGAGCTCCTGGCCGCACGTTTCCCCACAGAGCGGGCAAAGGTGGGATTTATTGTGTCTCTCCTGTCGGACAGGGTGTTGGAATGGGCTATGCCGCTGTGGGAGCGTGGCGAGCATGTTGTGCAGAGTGCTCCGCTGTTCTTGAGCACTCTGAAACAGGTCTTTTTAGGACCTCGAGTCACTCATGATGCGGCGCGCCAACTGCTGGCATTGAAACTTATATGTAAAGGGGGCACCACGGATACAACAGTGGGATCACCCTGACCTCCAGCAAATGTAAGACGAAAAAACAGAGAGGAAAGTAGAGGTCATGCAAATGGGGATCACCACATGAAGGATTTAGCAAAAATAGACGTGATTTTATTGATATGATACAATGCATTGGAAACAAGCTATAAAGAAAACACACATTTAAAAACAATTAAAAAGGAAACATACTTGTTCCTTAAGAACACAGCCCATAATAGGGCTTACACCTGCGCCAAAAGTAGTGGGTCAATATCCAATAAGACAATGCCTATATGAACATCACTGTGCATTCATATATAAAACCATAGGGCAAATACATATATAAACCATAGGGCAAATACATAAAGGTTTGTTCAGATGGACAGAATGACAAGAAATCCCATCAACACATAGCATACGCACAGTTTGTACCAAAATTGTTGCTACAAATGCAGCCCTAGATGATAACCCTTAATGGAGGCATGAACCTTACTTAGGCATGTACAGAGGTAAGAATCCTGACTCGCATCACCAATTCAGGCTGAGAGCGAGTAAATGTACAAGGAGCCCCGTATGCAACCATGCAATACGATACCCAAAAACCAATAAGGTATGACCCAGTCAATTAAGCGCAGGTAAAGCGGAGACCCGACGCGTGTCGCCCCTCAAAGGAGGCTTCATCGACGAAGCCTCCTTTGAGGGGCGACACGCGTCGGGTCTCTGCTTTACCTGCGCTTAATTGACTGGGTCATACCTTATTGGTTTTTGGGTATCGTATTGCATGGTTGCACACGGGGCTCCTTGTACATTTACTCGCTCTCAGCCTGAATTGGTGATGCGAGTCAGGATTCTTACCTCTGTACATGCCTAAGTAAGGTACATGCCTCCATTAAGGGTTATCATCTAGGGCTGCATTTGTAGCAACAATTTTGGTACAAACTGTGCGTATGCTATGTGTTGATGGGATTTCTTGTCATTCTGTCCATCTGAACAAACCTTTATGTATTTGCCCTATGGTTTATATATGTATTTGCCCTATGGTTTTATATATGCATGCACAGTGATGTTCATATAGGCATTGTCTTATTGGATATTGACCCACTACTTTTGGCACAGGTGTAAGCCCTATTATGGGCTGTGTTCTTAAGGAACAAGTATGTTTCCTTTTTAATTGTTTTTAAATGTGTGTTTTCTTTATAGCTTGTTTCCTATGCATTGTATCATATCAATAAAATCACGTCTATTTTTGCTAAATCTTTCGTGTGGTGATCCCCAACTGCTGGCATTGACTCAGGGCTCGTCCCTTATCCCTATATTTTGGAGTGGGCTGGCTGACCATGTGAAGGATACTCTGGCCTCTAGGGAGATTCCCACCACACTGGAGGAGTTAATAGCTGTGTCTACTCGTATTGACCTCCGTTTTCATGAGCTGAGGTTAGAGCGGGTCCAGTGTGGGTCGAGGTTTTGGCTGGCTCCCACCTTCGCCAGACCTTTGGAATCTCCTGTCCTGGTCCCTGAGTCACATGAGGCCATGGAAGTGTCACGAGCGGGATCTAAGTCCCGGACCACTCATGCACTCAAGGTCTGTCATGTTTGCCAGCAGTCAGGACATCTTGCCACCAGATGTTCCCAGCGGTCGAGGAAATGTCAGCGTCTAGTGGTAGTAGGTGGAGGTACACTAGACACGGCGACGTTTGTCTCCAAATTGTCCTTTAAGGGGACAATTACAATATGCTCATTCACTCACTCAGTAGAGCTCTGCGAGGATTCTGGGGTGGAGGGCAATTTTATGTCTTCTGCCTTTGCCCAACGTCACACAATACCATTGGTAATGCTAGCTCAACCAGTAACCGTACAAGTGGTGAATGGGTCGACACAGCCCTCACAGATAACACACCAGACAATCCCTTTCACTCTGTCCATGTCGCCATCTCATCAGGAGATAATATCTCTGCTTGTCATTCCTGAGGGAATTGATGAGGTCCTGTTAGGGATACCTTGGCTGCGGTACCACTCTCCTCATATTGAGGGGTCCACAGGCAGAATTTTGGGATGGGGTGAATGTTGTGGGAGTAGATGTCAGAAGGAAAGCGTTCAGGTTGCTACTACTGAGGTACCCACAGATCTATCCTCTCTCCCCAAGCAATATTGGCCATATGCGGACATGTTCTCCAAAATGGCTGCAGAGACCCTTTCATCCCCAACGCCCCTATGACTGTCCTATTGACCTCTTGCCTGGTGCTGAGCTTCCCCGGGGTTGAGTCTATCCGATATCTCTCCTGGAGACTGAGACAATGTCACAGTACATCCCGGAAAATCTGGCAAGAGGATTCATTAGAAAGTCAGTGTCACCTGCAGGAGCTGTGTTCTTCTTCGTGCATAAGAAGAATGGGGAACTACGTCCATGCATAGATTACAGGGGTCTTAACGCCATCACCGTTAAGAATAGGTATCCCCTGCCCCTGATATCTAAGCTTTTTGATAGTCTTCGGGGAGCAAGGATATTTACTAAACTAGATCTGCGGGGTGCTTACAACCTGATTCGCATCCATGAGGGGGACAAATAGACGATGGCTTTTAACACCAGGGATGAGCATTATGAATATCTAGAGATGTTGTTTGGGCTCTGTAATGCTCCTGCCGTTTTACAAGACTTTGTAAATGATATCTTCCGGGGAATGCTCTCCACCTCGGTCGTAGTCTATCTGGATGATATTCTCATCTACTGTACTCTCCAGATATTGTCTCCCACTGGAAAGATGTTTGCAGAGTCTTCGACCTCTTACGAACAAATTCCCTCTACGCCAAGTTGGAGAAATGTGTGTTTGAGCAGGAGTCTTTACCTTTCCTGGACTATATCATCTCCACCCAGGGATTGGCTAAGGATCCTGCCAAACTACAGGGTGTGATGGACTGGCAAGAACCCCATTCTCTTAAAGCGGTGCAGCACTTTATGGGGTTCATTAACTATTATCGTCAGTTCATCCCTCATTTCTCAACTTTGGTAGCTCCCTTGGTAGCCCTCACGAAGAAGGGAGTATATCCTGTTGTGAATTTGGATTCTGGGCTCCCCCGGTGGCTACTGGTGGAATTGAACTTGTGACTTCATCTTCCCTGTTCACCTGTTCTGATTAGATCTGGGTGTCGCTATATAACCTGGCTTCTCTGTTAGATGCTTGCCGGTCAACAATGTTATCAGAAGCCTCTCTGTGCTTGTTCCTGCTCCCAGACATCTACTAGATAAGTTGGACATTCGTCCATGTTTTGTTTTTGTATTTTGGTTCCAGTTCACAGCTGCAGTTTCGTTACTGTGTCTGGAAAGCTCTTGTTGATCAGGAATTGCCACTCTGGTATTATGAGTTAATGCCAGAGTCCTAAAGTAATTTCTGGATGTGTTTTGTTAGGGTTTTCTACTGACCATGAAAGTATGCTTTCTGTCTTCTGCTATCTAGAAAGCGGACCTCAAATTTGCTAAAACTATTTTCCTGCTGCGTTTGTTATTTCTTCTAAAATCACCGCCAATATATGTGGGGGGCCTCTGTCTCCTTTTTTTGGGCATTTCTCTAGAGGTGAGTCAGGTCTTATATTTCCCTCTGCTAGCATTATTTAGTTCTCCGGCCGGTGCTGGGCATATAGGGATAAAAAGTAGGACATGCTACCTGGCTACTTCTAGATGATGCGGTAGGTTTAGTTCATGGTCAGTATAGTTACATCTTCCAAGAGCTTGTTCCTATAGAGGCTTATGCTAGTTCTCTGGCCATGGAGATCATGACAGTTTGACCGGCCCACTAAAGGGTTAAAATCCTTGGCTGAGAAAGGAGAGAAATAAGAAGTCTGCTGAGAGTTTTTTTTTTTTTTTCTCTGTGCTCTTAATTGGATCACTTGCCAGTCTGTCTATGCTGCAGTCTTTCTTTTTTTTCTCTCTCCTTATAATCTTTGAATGGCTTTGTGTTCACCTGTTAATAATGGATCTTCAGAGTGTAACTGCAGGTTTGAATAATCTCACCACGAAAGTACAAAATTTGCAAGATTTTATTATTCATGCTCCGGTATCTGAGCCGAGAATTCCTTTGCCGGAATTCTTCTCAGGGAATAGATCTAGCTTTCAGAATTTTAGAAATAATTGTAAGCTATTTTTGTCCCTGAAATCTCGTTCTGCTGGAGACCCTGCACAGCAGGTTGGGATTGTGATTTCCTTGCTCCGGGGCGACCCTCAAGACTGGGCTTTTGCATTGGCACCAGGGGATCCTGCGTTGCGCAATGTGGATGCGTTTTTTTTGGCCTTGGGCTTGCTGTATGAGGAACCTCATTTGGAACTTCAGGCAGAAAAAACTTTGATGTCCCTATCGCAGGGGCAAGATGAAGCTGAAATTTACTGCCAAAGATTCCGTAAATGGTCTGTGCTTACTCAGTGGAATGAGTGTGCCTTGGCGGCTACTTTCAGAGAGGGTCTCTCTGATGCCATTAAGGATGTTATGGTGGGGTTCCCTGTGCCTGCGGGTCTGAATGAGTCCATGACAATGGCCATTCAGATCGATAGGCGTCTGCGGGAGCGCAAACCAGTGCACCATCTGGCGGTGTCCACTGAGAAGACGCCAGAAAGCATGCAGTGTGATAGAATTCTGTCCAGAAGCGAGCGGCAGAATTTTAGACGGAAAAATGGGTTGTGTTTCTATTGTGGGGATTCTACTCATGTTATATCAGCATGCTCTAAGCGTACTAAAAAGCTTGATAAATCCGTTTCCATTGGCACTTTACAGTCTAAATTTATTTTGTCTGTGACCCTGATTTGCTCTTTGTCATCTATTACTACTGACGCCTATATCGACTCTGGCGCCGCTTTGAGTCTTATGGATTGGTCCTTTGCCAATCGTTGTGGGTATGATTTAGAGCCTTTGGAAACTCTTATTCCTCTGAAGGGGATTGACTCCACCCCATTGGCTAATAATAAACCACAATACTGGACACAAGTGACTATGTGTATTAATCCGGATCACCAGGAGACTATTCGTTTTCTGGTGCTGTATAATCTACATGATGATTTGGTGCTGGGATTGCCATGGCTGCAGTCTCACAACCCAGTCCTTGACTGGAGAGCTATGTCTGTGTTGAGCTGGGGATGTAAGGGGACTCATGGGGACGTACCTTTGGTTTCCATTTCATCATCTATTCCCTCTGAAATTCCTGAGTTCCTGTCTGATTATCGTGACGTCTTTGAAGAACCCAAGCTGGGTTCACTACCTCCGCACCGTGAGTGCGATTGTGCTATAGATTTAATTCCGGGTAGTAAATACCCAAAGGGTCGTTTATTTAATCTGTCTGTGCCTGAGCATACTGCTATGCGAGAATATATAAAGGAGTCCTTGGAAAAGGGACATATTCGTCCGTCGTCATCTCCCTTAGGAGCCGGTTTTTTCTTTGTGTCAAAAAAAGACGGCTCTTTGAGACCATGTATTGATTATCGGCTTTTGAATAAAATCACGGTTAAATATCAATACCCATTGCCGTTGCTGACTGATTTGTTTGCTCGCATAAAGGGGGCCAAGTGGTTCTCTAAGATTGATCTCCGTGGGGCGTATAATTTGGTGCGGATCAGGCAGGGGGATGAGTGGAAAACCGCATTTAATACGCCCGAGGGCCACTTTGAGTATTTGGTGATGCCTTTTGGTCTTTCTAATGCCCCTTCAGTCTTCCAGTCCTTTATGCATGATATTTTCCGCGATTTTTTGGATAAATTTATGATAGTGTATCTGGATGATATTCTGATTTTTTCGGATGACTGGGACTCTCATGTCCGGCAAGTTAAGAGGGTTTTTCAGGTTTTGCGGTCTAATTCTCTGTGTGTCAAGGGTTCTAAGTGCGTTTTTGGGGTTCAGAGAATTTCCTTTTTGGGATATATTTTTTCTCCCTCTTCCATTGAGATGGATCCTGTCAAGGTTCAAGCTATTTGTGATTGGACGCAGCCCTCTTCTCTTAAAAGTCTTCAGAAATTTTTGGGCTTTGCCAACTTTTATCGTCGATTTATTTCTGGTTTTTCGGATGTCGTTAAGCCATTGACCGATTTGACTAGACAGGGTGCTGATGTTGCTAATTGGTCCCCTGATGCTGTGGAGGCCTTTCAGGAGCTTAAGCGCTGTTTTTCTTCTGCCCCTGTGTTGCGTCAGCCTGATGTGACTCTTCCTTTTCAGGTTGAGGTCGACGCTTCTGAGATCGGAGCTGGGGCAGTGTTGTCGCAGAAAAGTTCTGACTGCGCCGTGATGAGGCCTTGTGCCTTCTTTTCCCGTAAATTTTCGCCCGCTGAGCGGAATTATGATGTTGGGAATCGGGAGCTTTTGGCCATGAAGTGGGCGTTTGAGGAGTGGCGCCATTGGCTCGAGGGGGCCAGACATCAGGTGGTGGTATTGACTGACCACAAAAATTTGATTTATCTTGAGACCGCCAGGCGCCTGAATCCTAGACAGGCGCGCTGGTCATTATTTTTTTCTCGGTTTAATTTTGTGGTATCGTACCTACCAGGTTCTAAGAATGTTAAGGCGGATGCCCTTTCTAGGAGTTTTGAGCCTGATTCACCTGGCAACTCTGACCCCACAGGTATTCTTAAGGAGGGAGTTATCTTGTCAGCCGTTTCTCCAGACCTGCGGCGGGCCTTGCAGGAGTTTCAGGCGGATAGACCGGATCGTTGTCCGCCTGATAGGCTGTTTGTTCCTGATGATTGGACCAGTAAAGTCATCTCTGAGGTGCATTCTTCTGCGTTGGCAGGTCATCCTGGAATTTTTGGTACCAGGGATTTGGTGGCAAGATCCTTCTGGTGGCCTTCCCTGTCACGAGATGTGCGAGGCTTTGTGCAGTCTTGTGACGTTTGTGCTCGGGCCAAGCCTTGTTGTTCTCGGGCTAGTGGATTATTGTTGCCCTTGCCTATTCCTAAGAGGCCTTGGACACACATCTCGATGGATTTTATTTCAGATCTGCCTGTTTCTCAGAAGATGTCTGTCATCTGGGTGGTGTGTGACCGTTTTTCTAAGATGGTTCATTTGGTTCCCCTGCCCAAATTGCCTTCTTCTTCCGAGTTGGTGCCCCTGTTTTTTCAAAATGTTGTTCGTTTGCATGGTATTCCTGAGAATATCGTTTCTGACAGAGGAACCCAATTTGTGTCTAGATTTTGGCGGGCATTTTGTGCTAGGATGGGCATAGATTTGTCTTTTTCGTCTGCTTTTCACCCTCAGACTAATGGCCAGACCGAGCGGACTAATCAGACCCTGGAGACATATCTGAGGTGTTTTGTGTCTGCTGACCAGGATGATTGGGTTGCTTTTTTGCCATTGGCGGAGTTCGCCCTCAATAATCGGGCCAGCTCTGCCACCTTGGTTTCCCCGTTTTTCTGTAATTCGGGGTTCCATCCTCGATTTTCCTCCGGTCAGATGGAATCCTCGGATTGTCCTGGAGTGGATGCGGTGGTGGAGAGATTGCATCATATCTGGGGGCAGGTGATGGACAATTTAAAGTTGTCCCAGGAGAAGACTCAGCTTTTTGCCAACCGTCACCGTCGTGTTGGTCCTCGGCTTTGTGTTGGAGATTTGGTGTGGTTGTCTTCTCGTTTTGTCCCTATGAGGGTCTCATCTCCTAAGTTTAAGCCTCGGTTCATCGGTCCGTATAAAATATTGGAGATTCTTAACCCTGTTTCCTTCCGTTTGGACCTCCCTGCATCCTTTTCTATTCATAACGTTTTTCATCGGTCGTTATTGCGCAGGTATGAGGCACCGGTTGTGCCTTCCGTTGAGCCTCCTGCTCCGGTGTTGGTTGAGGGTGAGTTGGAGTACGTTGTGGAAAAAATCCTAGACTCCCGTGTTTCCAGACGGAGACTCCAGTATCTGGTCAAGTGGAAGGGATATGGCCAGGAGGATAATTCTTGGGTCACTGCATCTGATGTTCATGCCTCTGATCTGGTTCGTGCCTTTCATAGGGCCCATCCTGATCGCCCTGGTGGTTCTGGTGAGGGTTCGGTGCCCCCTCCTTGAGGGGGGGGTACTGTTGTGAATTTGGATTCTGGGCTCCCCCGGTGGCTACTGGTGGAATTGAACTTGTGACTTCATCTTCCCTGTTCACCTGTTCTGATTAGATCTGGGTGTCGCTATATAACCTGGCTTCTCTGTTAGATGCTTGCCGGTCAACAATGTTATCAGAAGCCTCTCTGTGCTTGTTCCTGCTCCCAGACATCTACTAGATAAGTTGGACATTCGTCCATGTTTTGTTTTTGTATTTTGGTTCCAGTTCACAGCTGCAGTTTCGTTACTGTGTCTGGAAAGCTCTTGTTGATCAGGAATTGCCACTCTGGTATTATGAGTTAATGCCAGAGTCCTAAAGTAATTTCTGGATGTGTTTTGTTAGGGTTTTCTACTGACCATGAAAGTATGCTTTCTGTCTTCTGCTATCTAGAAAGCGGACCTCAAATTTGCTAAAACTATTTTCCTGCTGCGTTTGTTATTTCTTCTAAAATCACCGCCAATATATGTGGGGGGCCTCTGTCTCCTTTTTTTGGGCATTTCTCTAGAGGTGAGTCAGGTCTTATATTTCCCTCTGCTAGCATTATTTAGTTCTCCGGCCGGTGCTGGGCATATAGGGATAAAAAGTAGGACATGCTACCTGGCTACTTCTAGATGATGCGGTAGGTTTAGTTCATGGTCAGTATAGTTACATCTTCCAAGAGCTTGTTCCTATAGAGGCTTATGCTAGTTCTCTGGCCATGGAGATCATGACAATATCCCAAATTGTGGTCTGAGGAGGTCTCCAAAGCCTTCACTTCTATTAAGTCTCATTTTGCTAGTGCTCCCATCCTACATCGCCCCGATGTAGATAGGCGATTTATAATGGAGGTGGATGCCTCATCCGTTGGTGCTGGTGCAGTCCTCTTCCAAAAGGATGCTCAAGGTCGGAAGCATCCTTTCTTCTTTTCCAAGACCTTTGCACCAGCAGAGAGGAATTATTCCATCGGGGACACGGAGTTTCTAGCAATGAAGTTGGCCTTCTCAGAGTAGAGACATCTTTTGGAGGAGGCTCGCTTTCCTATCCAAGTATTCACAGACCACAAGAATTTGGTCTATTTACAGACAGCCCAGCGGTTAAATTCTTGCCAGGCCAGATGGTCCTTGTTCTTCTCCCTGTTCCATTTCACCCTCCATTTTCTTTCCGGGGAGAAGAACATTCGTGCCGATGCTCTCTCTCTGCTCGCGTTCCGCCAACCCTAACAGAAAATGTGGCAATGACTAGAGTTGTGTGAAAGAAAAAAAACACAGGTAAGAATTTAAGAACCGCAAGCAACAGCAGAAACACCACAAATACCACTGGCATCCAGACTGTAATATTACAAAGCTCAGGCCACAGTTGGCATAGTTTGTCTCTGGAATATGCTTATGGAATATATGGCGCATCATTCATGTCAATCACAGCAGGATGATGTATGTTATCTTTGACAGCGACACCGTCAGTTTGATTCAATGTTCTGCACAGAATGGTCTGCTTCATCACAAATGACTAAGAGGAATATCTTTTGAACCATTTTAAAATGCATACAAGCATGACATTCTGTCAGTGCTTTTTGTTAAATGGGCTGTGTTTGAGTTAGAGAGATTAAAAGGAGTTGGTACAGTCCTAGGGGACCTCAAAGTGTTATCCACATTTTTTCAGGGCAATTGCAGTATTGTAATTTATGGTGCGCCTATTTGCTAAGTAATATTATTTGTCAAATTTGTTAAACCTGACAAACTCAGTTTTCAAGAGATTCAATCTTCTCTATTCACTAGATAATACTTTTAACCATTAATGTCCTATATAGGTAAGATTTAGTGACTGAAAAGCCTCAGAAGTTCTAAAAGTGTCTCAAGACAAAGAAAAGAAAAATATTCACTGCTGGAAAGTGAGGAAGACAAATGTACATTTCCACAAATCTAACACATTATAAAGTGTATTGCTGCTGATTTTTTGGACAATAGTAATGTTATGAAGGCTTGAGGTTAAATTTCTTTTTAATCAAGATCATGTGGATACAAATTTATTCTACTCAGTTTTTAAACAATTTCTGTTCACTATCATACATTATAAATATGAAAGTCAAACCTCCCATAATTGTTTTCTGACATATTTACTGTAATTTCAAATCTATATTCGTAGGAAGAACATTTTCCTTTGCAGTGTTGGTTCTGCTGTTAATCGTGCTGGGCTATCTCACTGACAGTGTTGAAGTCCTATTTAACCTTCTATCACTCAAAAAAAATCAATTGCTCTATCTTTGTCGAAGACTAATAATTCTATGGATTGTATGCAGAGACATTGTATCATATAATGTATCACAGCATGCTAGAGATGACTCAGTGCTTGCTAGATCTCCTAACATCAAATAGCACTGCACATAGTGTGTCCTGTAATTACAATACCCTGCAAAGAATATATGTGCTTTATGATAATAATAATACTTGTGTTGCATGCTGCTTATCTTATACAACACTTGTCAGGGGGGATAGTGCCCAGGACATGTCGTTTCATTCTGTTTTCGGTTCCAGTAAAGGTTTATTTCCTGCAACATGAGATATTTCAGTTATTTTCTAAATGATTATGAAATGATTTTCTAAAGTTTCACAATGTGCATGTAACTTTTATGGTGTGTCGAGGTCTATTTCTACTTTTGGCAAGTATTTTCTGTCTGATTTCAAGATTTCTGTTTGCCATCAGTAAGTAATAATCAGTGTAATTGCAACTTGAACCCGAAAACCTGCCCTGGTCAAAGTACATAGGTGCACTGCTAATTTCAATAGATAGTTATGATCCACTAAAAAGACTTTTAGGTATCGTGTATATAACTTAGAGGAATCTTAAAATGGTGAGGGCTGCAAGTACAAAGTAAAAAAAAGGCACTTCAGAATAATTTCATTTTAGGTATAAAAATTAGGATGTGTCATTTCCTCTAGGGAAGGGACTGCGCTAATCATGGAGGCAGCGACCACATAGACAGCCCAAACATGCATCAAATGAATTGAAGGAGTTGTCTATTACTGGCCAACCTTTTATTAGTGGGCCCACTGAGCTGAGACTTCCTGGCCTTGCATCAGTCTTCAGACTCAGAATTATCTTACTTGTTGGCCTCCTAGCATCAACACCCAGAGGGAGCATCATGTATGCACTGCAGCCAATGAACAGATACTGATCCAATGTAGCGTTCACAATCAGTAGAAGCGGATGAACTTGTCTTCTCTACCAAATGCTGATGCCCAAAGACCTGGCAAGAGAGGCAGCATTGAATGTTGATGAGTGGTCCATTAATAAGTGGCTATCAAGCAGTGGACAATCACTTTTTTTTATAAGATCTGCACCTCTCAATACATTTACCACACCTTACTCCAGGTGGCTTTGGGTTCAAGACCAGCATTTTAAATGCCAGTCTTTCTTATTTCCTCCCAATATTGTAAAAATGGACAACCTTTATGTTAATTTGGCTGCTGTAATTGTCTTTTTTTTCATAACTAATTCATTTTAGTGGTTAAATAGTTCCCATTTATATTTTATTTAAATACCACCAGTTTATTGAAACCACTTAGGTTTGATAGTGAATTAGTGGGAATTCAAGTGCCAAAATCTGGATTAGCAATTTGATGTTATTTAGGTAATGTAGAAAAGCAGGAGGTAAGGTCTTGGATGGTAGATATGTGTTGGTAATGTAAGTTGTACCAGAAACACTATGTTACTGAAAGGGTTTAATGTGACTGAAATTTTGGTGTTGGTTTCTGAGTAACTAAAAGAACCTGACTGGGACAAGTTCATATAAATAACCAGTCTGGGGTTTACAGGCCTATTAACATCAGCAGATGGGTTAGCTCAGCAGTGTGGCGTGTGTTGAGAATGGAGAAAGGCAGAGTTGCTTGTTAGTCTGTTTGGCAAAGAGAGTTGTGCTGGAGCCAAACACAAATGTGATTGTTTGGTGAACACGTTTAATACAGGTATGAGCTGCTTAGAATATTGAGGTTGTTGAGCTGCTGCATTTATGTTGCTCCATTCTTCCTGATGAAAAGGGCTATTTTATAATTCATTAATACTGAAGGAAGGCTGTTTTCATTTTGGAGCTGTAAAGTTTATGATGGACAATAAACTACATGTTGTTTTGATAAAAATAAAAACATGTGCTATGTGTATTTGAACGGCTACTCCGGAGACTGAGCCCTACAATATAAACATTTTCAGAATCCCATTTGAGATTGAAACTTGCACAACTGTCATGATCTTCAGATTATAAAATGTTAATCATGTACAGTACATCTAACCCGGCTTCAAGTGCTGAAAATGTTTGCACAACCCCTGTTCTCTGTATCCATTCTGTTGGTGTATGTGAGCTTGAATTTTATAGGCTCCTTTCAGGAGACCTAAAAAGATTTATTGGGAGTTTGTCCTGGGTTTACTATAATTGAATTCTTTCCTTCCAAGTAACTCTGACCTTTCTTGTTGCTGGTAGCAGACTCTGCATCGCAACTGCTCCACCATTTATAGCTTTGACCTACTTTTATTACGTACTGCTTTCCTGGCCCAAAACCAATAAACCATGCGTACATTTAGTAGTGTGTATATAAATATTATATAAAAAGGTAAATTGTTCCTTTATAGCCGATGCTCACAGCGTGCTGCATTTTAGCTAGTACGCATCGGAATTAGACTCCGCTCCAGCTCGCAGTAACTGATGTTGATTTAAAATGGTCACTTCTTCCTTCCTTTCCTGTAAACTCAAGAGCTGCTTGCTCACCGATGAAAGACATTAACAGTACATGACCTAAATTCTCCCAGGACACAATTCTAGCCAACAAGAAAATTAACTTCAAGGTAAACAGATGGAACTGTTGATTTACACCAAAAATATATACAGTTTAGCCTTTTGGTCCTTTATCACCATATAACCATCTGTTTTACACTAAGATGTCCTGGGGATTCCTTTCACTTAGCTTTTCATAAGGTATTCCAAGCCAGGTAAAAGGTATTCACGTAAGCATCACACATAACTCTCCCTGGGGCTACTGTAGCTACCAACAAATTGCGGTAATTCTCCCTGGGTTTATTACAAGCCGAAATGCGAAGATGAACATTCTGAGTATGAATTACGATGTGTGCCCCAAATAATCTTGCTTTAATGTATTCTGGAATACATTTTTTCTTGATTAAGCAGCACTTGAATATACTACTGGTGGATGATGGTTAAAGAGTCAGTGCCCCTATTACACATTGTTTCATTAAAATTTGCACTTCAGGGGACATACTCTATGCATGGGGTGAGAAGAAAATGTATGTAGAGATGTTTGGGATGTATCTATACTCTTTCTGAAAGAGAATGTGGCATATTCGTATAATTAGTTATGTCTCTTTCCCGAAAACACTCCATCTCTCCATTAATATATTGGTTTGCTTAGGTTCTTCTGCTTTTTGACTAAGCATGTGGCCTCTTTGGATATTTTTCTTTGCTAGTTTTATGTTCAGCTGCCGCTAGTTCTTTTGCTTTTGGAAATTACATAAAACTCCTTTAATGCTGAGATTTATCCAAGGGCAGTAAAGATAAAGAACTATGCATAAATATACTTAGAGGCATGGGCAGAATGGCACCATGTTTTTATAGCTTTCAGGGTAAGAGTATATACTTAGAAACACATGAAAAATAGAAAAGCTCAAAGAGTTGTATGGGACTAAAATTTAGTGTTAAAAAATTCTCACAGCTTTCTTATATTGCACATTTTCCATCTCTTATATGGAACATAAATTTGCAATGGTGTTTAAAGGGAATCTGTCAGAACAATTTCATCCACCATGACTATTTATATGCAGATGTAGCTCTTTCAAAGACAAGTCCAGCAATACTTTATTGTGACCAGTCCATTCCTCCTGTTACTGATAAATCAGCATTAGAATTTGTATGCAAAAGAGACCAAAGACCTATTTGTAGATCTGAAGCCTCTGTCACTCCAGCTCTAATCCCCACCTAGCACTGCCTTCTCCTGCTTGACTGACAACCTCTATGCTATGTGACCTTTAGCAAATGAGACACCAGTCAAGCAGGAGGAGGCGGAGCTCGATGGGGAATAGAGCTGGAGTGACAAAGGCTTCATATCCACATAGTCATTTGCATGTCAATTTAAAGCTGGTTTTCAGTCACGGAGGAACAAACTGGCCACGTAAAGGTATTGCTATATATGTCTTTCAAAGAGATATAAGCACATATATTGAAAATAGAGCTTAGGTGCGAAATCCATTTGAAGGGATTATTTTATATAAATTTTACTTTTTATTTTTTGTTAAATGAGTTCATCATTAACATTATTTAGTGGACAATCTGTCACAATAGACATATTGTCCTTTCTATGAAAAGTATATTTTAGATGGAGCAGTTTGATATGTACAGTACAAATACAGCAAAAAAAATATTAATTTATTAAAAAACGCATTAGATTTTGGGGGAAATAAGGGTAAAGTTGGCTTCCATACTCAGTGAAAGATAGCCTTCCCTATATGAGTGTTCAAACAAAGTTAGCTGCCATTCACTGAGCACCGATGAAACAACCCTACAAAGATAAGGGATCATAATGATTAAAATACTAGTCATATTGAGAATTAAATGAGTCTTGACGTCCTGTCTCAGTGTAGCACACAGACAGAAGGAAAAGTAGCATGGAAGACATTATACTGCAGCCCTAAGCAGTGAAGTTGTAAATTCAGCTTCACTTACTAGAATGCATCCAAACCATCTGTATATGATTTTCTACCTCTTCTCTCACTCTGCTCTTCCTTCAGCCTCACCCTCCATAGACATTTGAAAAGGTATCTGTAATCTGATTCCTCAGTGACCAGGAAGTCTATGCTGTCTTGAACAGGGCAGCTTTTAGCTGTTTGAATGAATAGATCACCAGGCAGGGACAGAAAAGTCTCATCAATAGAAAAAGAAGTATTTTTCTATGATAAGGTATTTTACAAAGTTTTGGTTTATATATTTGATTGTATTATTACCGCTGGTGCCATCGGGGTCTAATCTCTCCGAATATATAATTTAAGCAGCATGGAGAGATTATCTTAAAACATAACTTTGAATTATTGTTATAAAAATAGGGATGTGCCCAGGGAGAGAAAAAACACATGCAAAAACAAAAAACAGAAAATACCTGTACGAATATCATCAGTATATAAGGGACTTATATTGGTAAGTACTATATAATCTTGTGACAAACCATATGGAAAGTGCTAAAGTACTTAAAAACATTTTTCAGATCTCATCCATTTCAGATGGGGAAGAGATGTAGGATTCCCTGCTGACATGTTTCTGTCTCGGCAATGAGTCGTTACTAGAGGAGTGTACATGTACAACGCAACAGGGTGTACCTATGACTGTAGAATACTCTTTTTAAGGATATATTTCTGTTTAATACTTGGTACATCATATATATTGAGGAGTTTATTGCTGCTGTAACTAAGTAAAAAGCAAAAAGTGCATCTAAATAACACAGAGTTTTTAGTAATACTGTTTTGGATCAAAAACTGCATAAAAGCCATCCCACCACGACAAGGTGACTATGATCGGGACCTACACTGTCTACTATTAAAAACCTTACCATGTGTCAGTGTTGACCTCAGTGTGAATAAGGGCAGACAAAAGTACCTGGGCCCAACCAGTGGACACCAGTCTGGTGGAGCCTTATATACAATCTCCAGCTCAGAAAAGGGAGGCAACACCCCGGCTTGCACAGAATGCAATAATACAAAGAAAACACAAAAATTGAGCTTGACTTAAGTTGGTACACATGCAGCACATAAACGCATGTTAACAGTATTACTAAAAACTCTGTGCTTTTTAGATGCATTTTTTGCTTTTTACTTAGATAGAGCAGGCTTTTTGCTCATTTTTTCTCTTGTAGGTTTTACATGTACACGTCCCTAGTAACATCTTATTATTGAGACAGAAACATGTCGGAGGGAATTGTTCAGGGCGGGGGAATTTAATCAGGACTATACTTGGGCATTGCCCTTGTCAGGGCTGGAGTATGTACAGTACATGGAGAATGACAGGGTAGATTAATGTGATATTGGACCTTAGCTTCCCCATCCAAAATGGCTGGGATCTTAAAAACAATTTTAATCACTTTAGCACTTCCATATGGGTTGTCACAGGAATATGTGGTACTTACCAATATAGGTCCCTTATATACTGATGATATCACTATAGGTATTTTTTGTTTTTTATTTTTAAGTGTTTTTTCTCCTTGGGTGCACCCCAATTTTTATAACAATAATTCAAAGTTATGTTGTAAGAGAATGTCTCCCTGCTATTATTGATTTGTGCAAAGCTTTTTGCGAGGACAAATGCATCCCCGCCATTACAACCTACTTTCTGCACAAGCTGCATACAGTATATAAATCCCTTAGTGCCCTACTTTCTCCACTGAGAGACATACACAAGCCCAAGTAAGAGAATGCGCAAAATAAATATGTCACAAATTAATAAGAAATATACAAAACTCTACCTGTAGTACATAACTTCTTATTACCGTTTTAATATACTTTACTGTAACATGCACGTCTGTCTCAGTTACACCCTAATGATGTATTTTCTTATAATGATGTGACCACCCTAAATATTAATCATATATATAAGCTATCCCCCACATGTAGCAGGGATACAAACACGTTGTCCAAGTACTTTACTGTAGAACACTTACAAATCTAAGCAAAGCACCTTTATTCAATGCTGCAAGAATCGTTTCCTGAAGATCTGATGTGGAAAAAGCTGTTTCTCATGATTTCAAAAAAAGCTGTTTCTCATCACTTTCTCAGCAGCTCCACATGGGATATGTCTTATAGAAACACGGACAGCTGGAGGTCTGAGCTAAGCAGCCATGTCAAAAAAACACAATAGTTAGCTGCTTCAATGTAAAAAGCTTTCCACCAAAGTAAAGTATACTCTTATTTTCCAGTTGCAATGTTCTAGATACCATGTAGTGACATTAGGCACTTCCCTAAGGCAGCAAGGTTGGCAAAATATGAACCGTGCAACTCCTGAATTTTCTACATGCAAATAATAGAATATTAAAGAGGTTGTCTGGGCTTGTGACAAAAGTCTATACTTACCACGTGTGACTACAGACTGCCAAATTGTGATGACCTACTATTCCGCATGTCTGTCAGTGGTCACCACATGTACAGGTGCATTACACAAAATTAGAATATCAGAAACTTAATTTATTTCAGTTCTTCAATGCAAAAAGTGAAACTCGTATATTACATAGTCATTACAAACAGAGTGATCTATTTGAAGTGTTTATTTCTAGTGTTGAGCGATACCTCCCGATATTCAAAAGTATCGGTATCGGATTGGATCTGCCCATATCCAAAAAATATCGGATATCGCCGATACCGATACCCGATACCAATGCAAGTCAATGGGACACAAATATTGGAACGTAAATAAGCCCTTTCTGTCCTTCTTAATGCTGTGCCGGAGGGGGGGAGTGTGGGCGGTGTGTGGGCGGACACTGAGTGTCTGTGTGTGCGGGCGGGGTCTGTGCGGGCCTGTCAGGGATCTGTATGTGCCTTCTGGGGCTGTATGCAGCGTGCAGGGGATCTATGTGGCGTGCCAGGGCTGCCCGGGCTCTATGCGGCATGGGGGGTCTCTGTGTAGCGTGGGGGTGGTCTCTGTGCGGTGTGAGGGGGTCTCTGTGCAGTGTGCGGGGTGTCTCTGTGCAGCGTGCAAGGTCTCTGTGCGGCATGCAGGGTCTCTCTGCAGCGTGTGGGGTCTCTGTGCGGTGTGCGGGGTGTCTGTGGCGTGCGGGGTCTCTGTGCGGCATGCGGGGTGTCTCTGTGTGGCGTGCGGGGTGTCTCTGTGTGGCGTGCAAAGTGACCCAGTACGGGCATCGTCCGATGGGACTACAAGTCCCATCGGACGATGCCTGCTACACTGACAGTGATTGACACATTAGCCAATGATGGGACAGTAGTAGTCCCATCATCCAGCTAATGTGTTGAATGAAAAAAAAAAAATACTCCATACATACTCCATACATACTGCATACATGCTACATACATACATGCTACATAAATACATGCTACATACATACATGCTACATATATACATGCTACATACATACATGCTACATACATACTACATACATGCATATTTACATACTACATACATACTACATGCTACATATGTGCTACATACATACTACATACATGCTACATACATGCTACCTACATACATACTACATACATACTATATACATACATATTGCATACATACTGTACATACATACATACATACTACATACTCCATACAGTACATACATACTACATACAGTACATTCATACATTACATACATGACATACATATAGCTATACAGTACATTAAACATAGATTACATACTCACCATTACTTGTCATTTTGATCCCTGAAGCCAGTGTCATCTGTAAAAAATATGAAAAAAACAAACAACCAATATACTCCCTGTCCGCAGAAATCCACGAGTGTCCCACGACGATCTCACGTGGAGAACGGCAGCAACAGCTGTTGCAACTGCTCTCCAGGGGACCCAGAAACACAATGATGGGGAGGAGGTATTCCTCCGTAAAAAAAAAGTCCCTAGTCTCACTTTATGGCATTGCTGTATGAGAAATTTTCCCAGGCAGCAATTGCCATAAAGTGAGACTTTGAACTCAGGTAACCTCAGTGATGCACTGCAAGAGCCATTGTCTCCTGTCAGTGTGTCACTGAGGGTCCTATAGAGCAGTCGTGGGACGCTCGTTATTAATTGGACTACGGCGGACAGGTAGTATACGGTTTATTATTTTACGTTTTTTGCAGGCGCTGAAGTATGGTAAGTATGGTGAAATGAAGAATATTAAAATACTTTTTCCTAATGTGTGCGTGTTTTATTAACCCTTCTTACTATTGGATTAATAACGGATAGGCGTCTTATTGACGCCTCTCCATTATTAACCCGGCTTAATGTCACCATACAATAGCAAAGTGACATTAACCCCTTATTACTCCATATCCCACCGCTACACGGGAGTGGGAAGAGAGGGGCTAAGTGCCGGAATTGGCGCATCTTACAGATGCGCCATTTCCGGGGCGGCTGTGGACTGGTATTTGTAGCCGGGGGAGGGCAATATCCATGGCCCCTCTCTAGGCTATGAATATCAGCCCGCAGCTGTCTGCATAGCCTTTCTGGCTATAAAATATAGGGGGACCCCACGTCATTTTTTTGGGGGGTCCCCCTATTTTAATAGCCAGTAAAGGCTATGCAGACAGCTGCAGGCTGATATTCATAGCAGGCTACAAATATTGGCCCCTGGCCGACGGCTTTCCCCCTCCAGCGCAGAGAATTGCGCGGGAGCCCACGCCGTTTTTTTCCATTTTTTTTAAATTCAATGCTCATAAAGGCTTGTTTCACACTTGCGTCGGTACGGGTCCGTCGCTATGCGTCGGGCCGACGTACCGACGCACGTTGTGAAATTTGTGCACGACATGGGCAGCGGATGCAGTTTTTCAATGCATGCGCTGCCCATTCTGAAGTGCGGGGAGGAAAGGGCGAAGTTTCGGCCTCGCATGTGTGGTAGAAAATGGCGGACACGATGGACAAAAAAACATTCACTTCAACATTTTTTCGTGCTGACGGTCCGCCAAAACATGACGGATCCGTTGCACGACGGACGCGACGTGTGGCCATCCGTCACGATCCATCGCTAATACAAGTCTATGGAAAAAAAACGCATCCTGCGAGCACATTTGCAGGATCCGTTTTTGTCCACTGGATCCTTTTTTTTCTGCCGGATCCATTTTTTTCTCATAGAGATGTATTAGCGCCGGATTGCGCCTGATAGCCATACGTTTCATCCGTTTTTTGCAGGATCCATCAAAAAAGCTGTTTCCGCTGGATGGAAAACACATAGAGAGGAACGGTTTTTCTGTCTGGCGAAAAAACGCACAGCGACGGATCCAGCAAAAAACAAATGAAACAGATGTGAAAAGATGAATCCGGCCTCCGAATCCGTTTTTCATGCATGTTTCCAATCAAATCATGAACATTTTCCGTTTATTTACTTCCAAAAAATGCATCAAAACCGGTCAAAAAAACGGAGCGAAAACTGCATCAAAACAACATCAAAAACTGCATCAAAAACAGCATCTAAAACCGCATCAAAAACTGCACCAAAAACTGCACCAAAAACTGCATCAAAAACCGCACCAAAAACTGCACCAAAAACCAGCACCAAAACCGGCACCAAAAACTACATGTTGTGTCTTGGCGGACCGTCGGCACGAAAAAACGTTCAAGTGAATATTTTTTTGTTCGTCGCGTCCGCCATTTTCTACCACGCATGTGCAGCATAAACTCTGCCCCCTCCTCCCCACACTTCAGAATGGGCAGCGGATGTGTTGAAAAACTGCATCTGCTGCCCACGTCGGGTACAAATTTCACAACGTGCGTCGGTACGTCGGCCTGACGCATAGCGACGGACCCGCACCGACGCAAGTGTGAAAGAGGCCTTTATGAGCGTTGAATTAAAAAAACACAAAAAAATGGAAAAAAAACGGCGTGGGCTCCCGCGCAATTTTCTGCGCCAGAGGGGGAAAGCCGACAGCCGGGGGCCAATATTTGTAGCCTGCTATGAATATCAGCCTGCAGCTGTCTGCTTAGCCTTTACTGGCTATTAAAATAGGGGGACCCCCCAAAAAAATGACGTTGGGTCCCCCTATATTTTATAGCCAGAAAGGCTACGCAGACAGAAGCGGGCTGATATTCATAGCCTAGAGAGGGGGCATGGATATTGCCCCCCCGGCTACAAATACCAGTTCGCAGCCACCCCGGATATGGCACATCTGTAAGATGCACCAATTCCGGCACTTAGCCCCTCTTATCCCACTCCCGTGTAGCGGTGGGATATGGGGTAATAAGGGGTTAATGTCACCTTGCTATTGTAAGGTGACATTAAGCCGGGTTAATAATGGAGAGGCGTCAATAAGACACCTATCCTTTATTAATCCAATAGTAAGAAAGGGTTAATAAAACACGCACACATTAGGAAAAAGCATTTTAATATTCTTCATTTCACCATACTTACCATACTTCAGGGCCTGCAATAAACGTGAAATAATAAACTGCATACTCCCTGTCCGCCGTAGTCCAATTATTAACGAGTGTCCCATGATGATCTCCCCTATAGAACAGTGACATCGGGTGATGTCACTGCTCTATAGGACCCTCAGTGACACACTGACAGGAGACAATGGCTCCTGCAGTGCATCACTGAGGTTACCTGAGTTCAAAGTCTCACTTTATGGCAATTGCTGCCTGGGAAAGTTTTTCAGCCAGCAATGCCATAAAGTGAGACTAGGGACTTTTTTTACAGCGGCGGAGGAATACCTTCCTCCCGTCATTGTGTTCCTGGGTCTCCTGGAGAGCGGTTGCAACAGCTGTTGCTGCCGTTCTCCACAGGAGATCGTCGTGGGACACCCGTGGATTTCTGCAGACAGGGAGTATATTGGTTGTTTGTTTTTTTCATATTTTTTACAGATGACACTGGCTTCGGGTATCAAAATGACAAGTAATGGTGAGTATGTAATCTATGTTTAATGTACTGTATGTCTATATGTATGTCATGTATGTAATGTATGAATGTACTGTATGTAGTATGTATGTAGTATGTATGTATGTAGTATGTATGTAGCATGTAGTATGTATGTAGCATGTATGTAGCATGTATGCAGCATGAATGTAGTATGTATGTAGCATGTATGCAGTACGTATGTAGTATGTATGCAGTATGTATGCAGTATGTATGTAGCATGTAGTATGTTTGTAGCATGTATGCAGTATGTATGCAGTATGTATGTAGCATGTATGCAGTATGTATGTAGTATGTATGTAGTATGTATTTAGCATGCAGTATGTATGTAGCATGTATGCAGCATGTATGTAGCATGTATGTAGCATGTATGTAGTATGTATGTAGCATTTATGCAGCATGTATGTATGTAGTATGTATGTATGTATGTAGTATGTATGTATGTAGGATGTATGTATGTAGTGTGTATGTATGTAGTGTGTATGTATGTAGTATGTATGTATGTAGTATGTATGTATGTAGTATGTATGTAGGATGTATGTATGTAGTGTGTATGTATGTATGTAGTATGTATATAGTATGTATGTATGTATGTAGTTTGTATGTATGTAGTATGTATGTATGTAGTATGTATGTTGTAAGTATGTATGTATGTATGGAGTATGTATGTATGGAGTATGTATGTATGGAGTATTTTTTTTTTCATCATTCAACACATTAGCCGGATGATGGGACTACTACTGTCCCATCATTAAGATAAAGATACAAAAAGCATAAATATTTGATCTTAGCCAGGAGCATAACTATGATTACTCCTCTCAATCTATACCACAAGTCCAAAAATGGTAGACAATTATATACTATTGCCAAAAAATGAGTACTAAGTACTCACAGACCACCATACTACCAAAGATAAAATCAATAAAGTTTATTGAAAAAACATTTAAAATACATCATACTGTATGAGGATATATAAAAAAGACTCAGTCTAAATTCCATGCCCAGCAGCAGTTGTAAACATAATAATGAACATTATTGATGTAAAATATATCTTTGTGCTAAAGGTGCAGCTATTAAAAATCCTTTAAGGCAGATAAGTAATATGTTGTACCCGGATAGATAGAGCTTTAAGCACAATGAAAGCACAAAAAGCAGTTAGAAAATGTTCTCTGTCAGTGCTTACCCATCATAAGTGCCGCTGTAGGAACGCCCCTTCATTGGCTAATGTGTCAATCACTGTCAGTGTAGCAGGCATCATCCGATGGGATTTGTAGTCCCATCGGACGATGCCCGCACTGAGGCACCCCGCATGCCGCACAGAGACACCCTGCACGCCGCAGAGACCTCGCACGCCACACAGAGACCCCGCACGCCTCAGACACCCCACACGACGCACAGAGACACGCTGCACAGAGACCCCACACGCCGCACAGAGACACCCCGCACGCCGCACAGAGACACCCCGCATGCCGCACAGAGGCACGCCGCACAGAGACCCCGCAAGCCGCGTAGAGCCCCGGCAGACACGCAGAGAGCCCCACGGTGACGCACAGACACCGCCCGCACTTGCGCACACGCACACACGCAGTCTCCGCCCACGCACCGCCCACACTTCATTATATTTCATAATTTCACTATAGGAACTTCCGATTCCGATTTCCGATATTGCAAAAATATCGGAACTCGGTATCGGAATTCCGATACAGCGAATATCGGCCGATACCCGATATTTGCAGTATCGGAATGCTCAACACTATTTATTTCTGTTAATGTTGATGATTTTTGCTTACAGCCAATGAAAACCCAAAAGTCATTATCTCAGTAAATTAGAATACTTTATAACGCCAGCATTAAAAATTATTTTAAAATCCGAAATGTTCGCCTACTGAAATGTATGTTCAGTAAATGCATTCAATACTTGGTCGGGGCTCCTTTGGTATCAATTACTACATCAATGTGATGTGGCATGGAGGCGATCAGCCTGTCGCACTGCTGAGGAGTTATGGAAGCCCAGGTTGCTTTGATAGCAGCCTTCAGCTCTTCTGCATTGTTGGGTCTGATGTCTCTCATCTTCCTCTTGACAATACCCCATAAATTCTCTATGGGGTTAAGGTCAGGCGAATTTGCTGGTCAATCAAGCACAGTGATACTGTTGTTTTTAAACCAGGTATTGGTACTTTTGGCAGTGGGGACAGGTGCCAAGCCCTGCTGGAGAAAGAAATTTCCATATCCAAAAAGTTTGTTGGCAGAGGGAAGCATGAAGTGCTCTAAAATTTCCTGGCAGATTGCGGTGCTGACTTTGGTTTTGATAAAATACACTGTACCTACACCAGCAGATGACATGGCTCCCCAAACCATCACCAATTGTGGAAACTTCATACTAGACCTCAACCACTTGGATTGTTTGTTTCTCCACTCTTCCTCCAGACTCTGGGACCTTGATTTCCAAGGTCTAGTATGCAGTTTCCAAAAAAAATCTGCATCTTTTTCAGAATTCAAATCTCAGCAAATCTGCCCATCTCTACTAATCTGGCATCTCTCATTTCCCTTCTATGGCCACAAGCCGAAGAACAAGTCTAGTCGGCATGTGACCAGAAATATATAAAACATCATACAATTAGTCACAACACTGCATGCTGTCCTGATTCAGCAATCTGCATACTCCCCACTGTCATGATTCGTCAGTCAGGAGTCCTATGAAGTGACAACCCCTTTAAGTTATAACCCAAACCTTTAGAACTATGCACTAATTAGCTGTATTCAATATTGCCATGTCTTCTATCTAGAAGAAGAGAAAGATACACTATAAGTTAGTAGCACATTCAAAAGTCATACAAAGTATAGACAAAAATGCAAATTATGTGCATAGCAAGTGAGGCCCCCAAAATTAAATACACAGATGGAGTTATAAACGTTAGATATATGTAGCTACCAGTTTGCAGAGTATGCCCAAAAAGTCAATGTGGGGAAAAAAAGCCCCCATGTGTAGACGCCTTATCAGGACATAGAGTTAGGTCATTCTTGGTTTGCCATCGTCCAGGTTACAGCAAAAAAGTATTTATTTTTTTTGCAGGTAACCAGTGTTGGAGCCTCAGGTGCCAGTAACATCATGTGCATCAATTGTATAACCACAGTCTAGCTCTCCTTAATATGGCCTGTGTCTAATGAGACCTTGGAGGTGATGCAGCAGTACTTGCTATTTTGTGATGCTTAAAGGAATCTGTCACCAGGTTTAGGCTACCTCAGCTGACAGAAGCATGATTTATGGCCTGAGACTCTGATACCAGCGATGTATCACTTACTGGGCTGCCTGCTGCAGTTTTATCACTGTTTTATTTGCTGCAGACCTAGCAGGTCTCTGAATGCTGAGCTCTGTATAACCCCGCCCACACCTCTGATTGGCAGCTTTACAAGAATATTTTTCATTAGTTAGAAAGCTGCATGTCAGTGGTAATAATCGGGTTATACAGAGCTTTAGTGATGATTTACTACTGATAAAACAGATTTTATAAAAAATACAGCAAGCAGGACGGTAAGTGAAACATCTCTGCAATCAGGTTCTCAAGCTCTAAATTATGCTGCTCTGAGAAGATGCAAATCATGGAGACATGTTTCCTACAATAGACCACCATGGTGAAATATGGCATTGGGATTTAATGAAGTTACCATAAAGATGTGTACATTTATCTCAGGACAGGTCAGATAATCCTGTGTGCAGGGATACATGATGGTGCCAAACGAGAAGAAGCAGAAGTGATTAATCACTGAGGTGATGAAGGCATCATTCTGCTTTATTATACCATTTAAGATATACTTCTTACTCAATGATAAACAACAAACGGTAACCAGAGGGATCCCTTATAAATCAATGGGGCAAGAGTGCACTGGATCTTAACCCCTTCCCGACCTTTGACGCCACGTAGGCGTCATGAAAGTCGGTGCCAATCCGACCTGTGACGCCTATGTGGCGTCATGGAATGATCGCGTCCCTGCAGATCGGGTGAAAGGGTTAACTCCAATCTCACCCGATCTGCAGGGACAGGGGGAGTGGTACTTCAGCCCAGGGGGGTGGCTTCACACCCCGTGGCTACGATCGCTCTGATTGGCTGTTGAAAGTGAAACAGCCAATCAGAGCGTTTTGTAATATTTCACCTATGAAAATGGTGAAATATTACAATCCAGCCATGGCCGATGCTGCAATATCATCAGCCATGGCTGGAAAACCTAATCTGCCCCCCCCACCGCCACCGATCACCTCCCCAGTCCTCCTTTCTGCCCCGTACTGTAGTCCACTCCCCTCCGTCCTTCTGTCCACTCCCCCGTCCTCCTGTCCGCTCCCCCGTGCTTCGATCCACCCCCCTGTGCTCCGATCCCCCGTGCTCCGATCTCCCCCCCTCATACTTACCGAGCCTCGCGGTGTCTGTCCGTCTTCTTCATGGGTGCCGCCATCTTCCAAAATGGCGGGCGCAGGCGCAGTGCGCCCGCTGAATCTGCCGGCCGGCAGATAAGTTCCAGGTACATTTTGATCACTGTGATAAAACCTATCACAGTGATCAAAATAAAAAAAATAGTAAATGAACCCCCCTTTATCACCCCCATAGGTAGGGACTAGTGTTGAGCGATACCGTCCGATACTTGAAAGTATCGGTATCGGAAAGTATCGGCCGATACCGGCAAAGTATCGGATCCAATCCGATACCGATACCCGATACCAATACAAGTCAATGGGACTCATGTATCGGACGGTATCCCTGATGGTTCCCAGGGTCTGAAGGAGAGGAAACTCTCCTTCAGGCCCTGGGAACTATATTAATGTGTAAAATAAGGAATTAAAATAAAAAATATTGCTATACTCACCTCTCCGACGCAGCCTGGACCTCACCGAGGGAACAGGCAGGGTTGTTTGCTTAAAATTCGCGCGTTTACTTCCTTACGTGAAGTCCCGGCTTGTGATTGGTCGCGTGCCGCCCATGTGGCCGCAACGCGACCAATCACAGCAAGCCGTGACGTAATTTCAGGTCCTTCAGGATTTTAAAATTACGTTCCGGCTTTGTGATTGGTCGCGTCGCGGTCACATGGGCGACGCGACCAATCACAAGCCGTGACGTCACGGTAGGCTGGACACGCGCGCATTTTAAAATGCGCGCTTGTCCTGCCTCCCGTGACGTCACGGTTTGTGATTGGTCGCGTCGCCCATGTGACCGCGACGCGACCAATCACAAGCCAGAACGTAATTTTAAAATCCTGAAGGACCTAAAATTACATCACGGCTTGCTGTGATTGGTCGCGTCGCGGCCACATGGGCGACGTGACCAATCACAAGCCGTGACGTCACGGGAGGCAGGACAAGCGCGCATTTTAAAATGCGCGCGTGTCCAGCCTCCCGTGACGTCACGGCTTGTGATTGGTCGCGTCGCCCATGTGACCGCGACGCGACCAATCACAAAGCCGGATCGTAATTTTAAAATCCTGAAGGACCTAAAATTACGTCACGGCTTGCTGTGATTGGTCGCGTCGCGGCCACATGGGCGGCACGCGACCAATCACAAGCCGGGACTTCACGTAGGGAAGTAAACACGCGAATTTTAAGCAAACAACGCTGCCGGTTCCCTCGGTGAGGTCCAGGCTGCGTCGGAGAGGTGAGTATAGCAATATTTTTTATTTTAATTCTTTATTTTACACATTAATGTTGTTTCGATACCGATACCCGATACCACAAAAATATCGGATCTCGGTATCGGAATTCCGATACAGCAAATATCGGCCGATACCCGATACTTGCGGTATCGGAATGCTCAACACTAGTAGGGACAATAATAAAAATAAAGACAAAATATATATTTTTTTTTCTTCCCCCACTAGGGTTAGGGGTAGGATTAGGGCTAGGGTTAGGGCTAGGGTTAGGGTTAGGGCTAGGGTTAGGGTTAGAATTAGGGTTAGAACTAGAGTTAGGGTTAGATTAGACTATGTGCACACATGATACGGATTTGGCTGTGGATCCGCAGCGGAATGGCCACTGCGGATTCGTAGCAGTTTTCCATCAGGTTTACAGTACCATGTAAACCTACTGAAAACCAAATCCACTGTGCCCATGGTGCGGAAAATACCGCACGGAAATGCTGTGTTGTATTTTCCGCAGCATGTCAATTCTTTGTGTGGATTCCGTTTTACACCTGCTCCTCAATAGGAATCCACAGGTGAAATCCGCACAAAACACACTGGAAATCCGCGGTAAATGCCAGGTAAAACGCAGTGCCTTTTACCTGCGGATTTTTCAAAAATGTTGCGGAAATATCTCACACGAATCCGCAATGTGGGCACATAGCCTTAGGGTTAGGGTTGGAATTAGAGTTAGGGTTGGAATTAGGGCTAGGGTTGGAAATAGGGTTAAGATTAGGCTTGTGGTTAGGGTTAGGGTTAGGAGTGTGTTGGGGTTAGGGTTGTGGTTAGGGTTGGGATTAGGGTTAGGGTTGGGATTAGGGTTAGGGGTGTGTTGGGTTAGGGTTGTGGTTAGGGGTGTTGAGGTTAGGGTTATATCTAGAGTTGGGATTAGGGTTTGGGGTGTGTTGGGGTTAGTGTTGGAGTTAGAATTGAGGGGTTTCCACTGTTTAGGCACATCAGGGGTCTCCAAACGCTACATGGCGCCACCATTGCTTCCAGCCAAACTTGCGTTCAAAAAGTCAAATGGTGCTCCCTCCCTTCCGAGCCCTGCCGTGCGCCCAAACAGTGGTTTACCCCCACATATGGGATACCAGCATACTAAGGACAAACTGGGCAACAATTATTGGGGTCCAATTTCTCCTGTTACCTATGCGAAAATAAAAAAATGCTTGCTATAACATAATTTTTGAGGAATGGAAACTTCTATGAAGCACTTGGGGGTTCTAAGTGCTCACAACACATCTAGATAAGTTCCTTTGGAGGTCTAGTTTCCAAAATCGGGTCACTTGTGGGGGGTTTCTACTGTTTAGGCACATCAGGGGCTCTGCAAATGGAATGTGACACCCGCAGACCACTCCATCAAAGTCTGCATTTCAAAACGTCACTACTTCCCTTCCGAGCCCCGACTTGTCCCCAAACAGTGGTTTACCCCCACATATGGGGTATCGGTGTACTCAGGACAAACTGGGCAACAACTATTGGGGTCCAATTTCTCCTGTCACCCTTGTGAAAATAAAAAATTGCTTGCTAAAACATCATTTTTGAGGAAAGAAAAATGATTTTTTATTTTCATGGCTCTGCGTTGTAAACTTCTGTGAAGCACTTGGGGGTTCAAAGTGCTCACCACATATCTAGATAAGTTCCTTTGGGGTCTAGTTTCCAAAATGGGGTCACTTGTGGGGGGTTTCTACTGGTTAGGCACATCAGGGGCTCTGCAAACGTAACATGATGCCCGCAGACCATTCCATCAAAGTCTGCATTCCAAAACGTCACTACTTCCCTTCCAAGCCCCGGCATGTGCCCAAACAGTGGTTTACCCCCACATATGGGGTATCAGCGTACTCAGGAGAAACTGGACAACAACTATTGGGGTCAAATTTCTCCGGTTACCCTTGGGAAAAATTAAAACATTCTGGGCTAAAAAAATATTTTTGAGGAAAGAAAACACATTTATTATTTTCACGGCTCTGCGTTATAAACTTCTGTGAAGCACTTGGGGGTTCAAAGTGCTCACCACACATCTAGATAAGTTCAATTGGGGGTCTAGTTTCCAAAATGGGGTCACTTGTGGGGAGTTTCTACTGTTTAGGCACATCAGGGGCTCTGCAAACGCAACGTGATGCCCGCAGAGCATTCCATCAAAGTCTGCATTTCAAAACGTCACTACTTCCCTTCCGAACCCCGACGTGTGCCAAAACAGTGGTTTACCCCCACATATGGGGTATCAGCGTACTCAGAAAAAACTGGACAATAACTTTTGGGGTCCAATTTCTCCTGTTACCCTTGGGAAAATAAAAAATTGTGAGCTAAAAATCATTTTTGAGAAAAGAAAAATTATTTTTTTTTTCATCGCTCTGCGTTATAAAGTTCTGTGAAGCACTTGGGGGTTCAAAGTGCTCACCACACATCTAGATTAGTTCCTTGGGAGGTCTAGTTTCCAAAATGGGGTAACTTGTGGGGGAGCTCTAATGTTTAGGCACACAGAGGCTCTCCAAATGCGACATGGTGTCCGCTAATGATTGGAGCTAATTTTCCATTCAAAAAGCCAAATGGCGTGCCTTCCCTTCCGAGCCCTGCCGTGCGCTCAAACAGTGGTTTACTTCCACATATGGGGTATCATCGTACTCAGGACAAACTGGACAACAACATTTGGGGTCCAATTTCTCCTGTTACCCTTAGGAAAATTATAATTTCCGGGCTAAAAATCATTTTTGAGGAAAGAATTTTTTATTTTTTATTTTCATGGCTCTGCGTTATAAACTTCTGTGAAGCACCTGGGGGTTTAAAGTGCTCACTATGCATCTAGATAAGTTCCTTGGGGGGTCTAGTTTCCAAAATGGGGTCACTTGTAGGGAAGCTCCAATGTTTAGGCACACAGGGGCTCTCCAAACGTGACATGGTGTCCGCTAACGATTGGAGCTAATTTTCCATTCAAAAAGTCAAATGGCACGCCTTCCCTTCTGAGCCTTGCCGTGCACCCAAACAGTGGTTTACCCCCACATATGAGGTATCTGCGTACTCAGGAGAAATTGCCCAACAAATTTTAGGATCAATTTTATCCTGTTGCCCATGTGAAAATGAAAAAATTGAGGCTAAAAGAAATTTTATGTGAAAAAAAGTACTTTTTCATTTTTAAGGATCAATTTGTGAAGCACCTGAGGGTTTAAAGTGCTCACTATGCATCTAGATAAGTTCCTTGGGGGGTCTAGTTTCCAAAATGGGGGCACTTGTGGGGTAGCTCCAATGTTTAGGCATACAGGGTCTTTCCAAATGCGACATGGTGTCCGCTAACGATGGAGATAATTTTTCATTCAAAAAGTCAAATGGCGCTCCTTCCCTTCCGAGCATTACCATGTGCCCAAACAGTGGTTTACCCCCACATATGAGGTATCAGCGTACTCAGGACAAATTGGACAACATTATTCGTGGTCCAGTTTTTCCTTTTACCCTTGAGAAAATAAAAAATTGTTGCTAAAAATCATTTTTGTGACTAAAAAGTTAAATGTTCATTTTTCCTTCCATGTTGCTTCTGCTGCTGTGAAACACCTGAAGGGTTAATAAACTTCTTGAATGTGGTTTTGAGCACCTTGAGGGGTGCAGTTTTTAGAATGGTGTCACTTTTGGGTATTTTCAGCCATATAGAACCCTCAAACTGACTTCAAATGTGAGGTGGTCCCTAAAAAAATGGTTTTGTAAATTTTGTTGTAAAAATGAGAAATCACTGGTCAAATTTTAACACTTATAACTTCCTAGCAAAAAAAAAATGTGTTTCCAAAATTGTGCTGATGTAAAGTAGACATGTGGGAAATGTTATTTATTAACTATTTTGTGTCTCATAACTCTCTGGTTTAACAGAATAAAAATTCAAAATGTAAAAATTGCAAAATTTTCTAAATTTTCGCCAAATTTCTGTTTTTTTCACAAATAAACTCAGAAATTATCGACCTAGATTTACCACTAACATGAAGCCCAATATGTCATGAAAATAGTCTCAGAACCGCTAGGATCCGTTGAAGCGTTTCTGGGTTATTACCTCATAAAGGGACACTGGTCAGAATTGCAAAAAACGGCCAGGTCATTAAAGTCAAAATAGGCTGGGTCATGAAGGGGTTAATTTCGGTGATGTGTCCCATTTGTCTGTTCTAAATAAAACCTTGAAAGCAAGAAAGACATGTGAACAAAAGCTAATCTAAAGTTTCCATTACAACTGGCTGTACAATCTGCATGAAATATATGTTTGTAATCTATCTTTTTTAGTAAAAGTTGACTGTGCCGCTGATCACCAAACAATGGACACCGATTTACCCTATAAATGTTTCTATTCGAAGCCACCAAGTACATGGATGGTCGCCAGGTAGTCGAAGCCATTACGTACTGCTCTTTTAAGAATTTTCTTGAGTATTAGCCAACACAGACAGAAGAGGACATTCATTTTGGCCTTTAAATTTTTGGCCCCTCTGCACCTGCACGGGCAAAGGTTGGGCCAAAGGTATGTCTGCCGCTCTCCTTAAGCAACAAAGTTGATCTCAGTAAAGTACTGCTGTGGGACTGGCGTCAAAAAATGTTGCAAAAATTTAACTTCATAAGATGTACAGTAAGCAGGTACCTTGGTAAACCAATTGAGTATAAGGAAGCAGTAATTGAAATGTTTGATGAGTGTTTACAAAACAGCGTTAATTGTTGGGCAAGAAAACTTTAATTCAATCCACTTCCTATCTTGCTGTATTTGGGTATCTGGAAACTGATTGGGATTTTTGGGGACAACCGGCTGAAGAATTGCTGCTGATATGGAACACAAATCCGCACAAAAATACTTATGTACTTTTGGATGTCAAACATAATCTTTAGTGACAAAAAGAAATCAAGCACAATATATTGAGCTACAATGCATTGTAGAATTTGAGAAGATGGAACCGACAGTCTTGACAGCGTATTGCGATGAGCTTTTTTTTCAAGAGCTGTCACTCAAAAGCTTGTATTGGTTCATGGCAGTAATTGAACTTCAGTTTCTTCTATGCACTACAGATTCTAAGATAAACTAAACATTTAAATAGTATTAGGACAGAAACAGAACAGGAAGCTGTAAGAAATTAATCTCTCTCATCTAGTCCGCTAGAACTTCTTCTAGATGATGGAATAGGGTTTCAGTGTGATTTTACTTTCTAATTTTTCTATTTCAATTTAGATATTGTAAATAAAAATCACACAGTTTATTATAGCCCTCAACCCACTCATGGTTGCTACTTCCATAAGGTGAATAAGCCATCTTGGCTCAGGAAGCCATCTGAGGTGTCCTCAAGGTGATGTGCAGCAAAGGAGGAGAAGATGGCAAAAAGAGAAGCACTCTGTAGTAGAGCCAAATAAACAGGAACTTTTATTGTTCTTGTTAGTATGAGAAACAAGTGTGGTGTGTACATTATTTAGTGGGCTACAAGTATGGGAGGGGATGCAGCATGTGGGGTAGTATGGAGGAAATGGTTTGATGAAATGGCACAGTATGGAGAAGAGCAAGGAAAGTGTGGTAAGAAGAACAGCATGAGATTGACAGTGTGAGGGGACAGTGTGAAAAGGACCCAAAGTATTGAGAGGAGGAAATTTGAAGAGTGGACAGTGTGAGGAGACAGTATGGAGATGTGGCCGCAAAGAGGACAGTGTGATGACACCTTGTGAAGAGGGGACATTGTGGAGAAGGGAACAATATGAGGGGAAACAGTAGAGTGGGGAGACCATAAACAGAGAATGGTGTGGTAGTTTTTCAAAGTAGTGTCGTGGTTGTAGTTAATAAGGACAGACATTGTGGGGAGACCATAAACAGAGAATGGTGTGGTAGTTCTTCAAAGTAGTGTCGTGGTTGTAGTTAATAAGGGCAGACATTGTGTTGGCTGTACATAAAGGAGGAAAATATGATGATATAGTACGTGAGGATTGAAAAATGTACCCCATTGTATCTAAAATTATATTAGCACCCCTTTCACATTTAGAGATAAATTGTTGCAATTTAGCATTTAAATAAGTTCTATGAATAATGTTTTTTACAAAAAATATTGTCAGTACAACATTTAGGCATTATGAAATTTGTTAACCTTGCTTAGCCCTCAGTTTTGTTAAAGATCAGTATATTCAAATAGTTTGCTAGCTCTGTGCTGACAAGCTAGCTGAAAAAGCTATTATTAAATGGAATCTGTCAGCAGGTTTTTGCTATTTAATCTTAGGACAGCATGAATAGGGGATGAGACACTGATTTCAGGGATGTGTCATTTATTATACTTTGTGCTGCTCTTTCAATACCATCAGCAGGAAATTACCACTGTCGGACTAGCTGCCCATGTGTATACTAGTCTCACTCCACTCCTAGTATTAACAGCTTACTGTCAATATACAATGTACACAGAAAGCTGCCAATCAGAGGTATGGGTTGGGTTAGCTTTCTGAGCTCTGCTGCAGCTACAGACTCTGATTGTATCAAAACTGCCGCACACAGCAAACTAAGTGATACATCATTAGGTTCAGGGTCTTTATCTTTATTATGCTGCTCTCAGATGAGGAAGCAAAAGCCTTGTGACAGATTCCCTTTAAGAATAGCGTCCCCAGAAACCAGCTAGACAAGAAACTGAAGACACATTGGTAACTACAGGAAACAAAAATGCTGAGTGTCTATGTTTAAATGTTTAGTTTCAATAGAAGTGCTGCATTATATTATTTGGTAGGTCTTTGTAAGCACCTTAAATTGGTATCATTTATTATAGTAAACTATCAGAAGCCTAGATCACATCAGTATATTGCGTTAGCTGGTCAGTCATTAGTTATCTGCAGCCATTTACCAGACTATATAATGCCATTAAGGTCCATGATGGTATTTATGATCCTATATGCAGCGTATCAGAGGTCCATCTATGTCCCATTAGATATATGCAGTATATTACCTTTATATCTTTGGAAGGCAGAATTTTGTAAATCTTTGCTAACTTCATGATCATTTACTGAGCCCTCAATAATTCAAAATCAGCTGTATAGTAAATCAATATAAATACAGCTAGATTGTAACATGAACATACCAAGGATCCAATGATGTTATAGTTATAAAAAGCATTTTACAACAGCTGAAATTAAACAATAAATTGATTAAGGTCCAGCTTACATTAGCATTACACTGTACAAGTATTATTGTGTCAAGAGGAACCTAATCCTCCTTCAAAAGGCTGAATATAAGATTGCAGCCATGTGCTTAGTAAAATAGGCATTGAGTGGTCTGAGCTGGATTCCAAGCAAAAGACTAATAAATTGGTCAGTGGCTTAAAATAATGGTTAATGATGACTTAACATAAGGTTGATAATGTAGTGTCTCGCGTATATCTAGTACATATTGAAATATGGTACATGGTGTTTCCTATAGCTTCACTTTTACTAAGAGGGATTGTGGATTTGTTGCATATAGACATTTTTCCATTTTAAAAATAGTAATGGATACATAGGCCTGCATGACTTCTTTCTCAGGATTCTTAAGCGTGTGGATTACATTACCCAGAAATAGATCAATAATTCTAAAAAAAAGTCAGACTATCTGTTTACTTCATATTTTATTTAAGAACACCCAGATTACACTGAAGCCTGTGTCTGTGGTCAAAGCATTCCGCAACTACAATACTATAATAAAAATTCTAATGCAATGCTAAATAAATAACTAATATATATATATATATATATATATATATATATATATACACACACACATAAATATAAATATATATATATATATACATACACACACATAAATATACATATATATATACATATATATATATATATATATATATATATATATATATATATGTATATTTTTTTCACTGCAGGGGTATTACTAATTCATGTTCCCTGCCCATAGTAAAATACTTATCAGCCACCATTGTATTCTGTTTTCGGCACTGCTTTGATCCTGTTGCACCTAGCTGGATCACTCCAGTGTTTGCTGGGCAAACTGGCTGTCACAAGTCAATGTAAGTCTATGAGAGCCAGAAAGAGGCCAAAACGAGACCTTCATAGATTTACATTGAGAGCATATGACCATTAGCTCTGTTTTCTGGTCAGTCAGAAGGTGCAGTTACAAGGTTGCAGAACAAGACCAGAGCGGCACCCGGAACAGCAGAAGATGGCAGCTGATAAGTAGATTACTTGGGGCAAGGAACATTCATTAGTGAGAGCACTCGGTTGGTGAAATAAATAAAAAAAAATACCAGAGGGGTCCTTTAAGAGGATTCTAATGAAAAAAATATCCCATTAATGTAATCTGATTACTTGTTTTGGGCAACAGTGATTTTCATCTGCATCAGTTTCATAAATGAGGCACGTAAATACATTGAGATAGTCGTCAGTGGACCTTGCCTGACCTTTACTACTCATTGCTGTCAAAAAAAGATTTGACTTTCACATTTCACAATCACAAAAAAATGTAAAATGTTTCGATTTTCAAACTTTAAATTTTTATGTCCTTAAATCAGATAGTTATACCACACAAAATAATTAATAAATAACTTCCTACGTGTTTACTTTACAACGACAGCCGGCAGGCAGGGGTCCTTATAATCCTACTTTACTAGTAAGCACTTGGCCATCTTGTGCACTTTCGCCCACTGTCAGCACTTTATCCTCATACTGCAACACACATATGGCCTCGTGCAGTTACTTTGTTCTCACTATTGCCACATACTTTGTACAATGGAGTAACCTGTCGGCTTCAGATAGCCTTCTATCTTAGTAGTTGCTAGTATATTTTTTATCTAACCTTACTGAATTTTCAACTAGTATGACGTGTTTTGCATTATAATAATTTTTTCTCTATTTTTACTACTGTTTTTTAAAATTTACTATGGATCCAATTTCCTGCTTCAGCAGTGCAATTTTGTTTTTTATTTTATGTATTCTGCCTAAATAAAATGTATTACTTGTTATAAACTTCTCTGTTCCCCTTTCTTCTGCTCTAATCAGCCTATAGGGGCTGTCGTTGTTAAATTGTGTATTGAGTTTTGTCTATAACTAATCCCATTGCTATAGAGATATTCTAGTATCTAATGTTTATTTTACATCAGCAAAATTTTTTAAACATTTTTTTTTTTTTTTTTTTTGGGGGGGGGAGTTAAACGGGTTTAACCCCTTCACCCCCAAGGGTGGTTTGCACGTTATGGACCGGGCCAATTTTTACAATTCTGACCACTGTCCCTTTATGAGGTTATAACTCTGGAAAGCTTCAACGGATCCCGGTGATTCTGACACAGTTTTCTTATGACATATTGTTCTTCATGATAGTGGTAAAATTTATTTGATATTACATGCGTTTATTTGTGAAAAAAACGGAAATTTGGCGAAAATTTTAAAAATGTTGCAATTTTCCAACTTTGAATTTTTATGCAATTAAATCACAGTGATATGTCACACAAAATACTTAATAAGTAACATTTCCCACATGTCTACTTTACATCAGCACAATTTTGGAACCAAAATTTTTTTTTGTTAGGGAGTTATAAGGGTTAAAATTTGACCAGCAATTTCTCATTTTCACAACACCATTTTTTTTTTAGGGACCACATCTCATTTGAAGTCATTTTGAGGGGTCTATATGATAGAAAATAGTGAAGTGTGACACCATTCTAAAAACTGCACCCCTCAAGGTGCTCAAAACCACATTCAAGAAGTTTATTAACCCTTAAGGTGTTTCACAGGAATTTTTGGAATGTTTAAATAAAAATGAGCATTTAACTTTTTTTTCACACAAAATTTACTTCAGCTCCAATTTGTTTTATTTTACCAAGCGTAACAGGAGAAAATGGACCCCAAAAGATGTTGTACAATTTGTCCTGAGTACGCTGATACCCCATATGTGGGGGTAAACCACTGTTTGTGCACTTGACAGAGCTCGGAAGCGAAGGAGCGCCATTTGACTTTTCAATGCAAAATTGACTGGAATTGAGATGGGACGCCATGTTGCGTTTGGAGAGCCCCTGATATGCCTAAACATTGAAACCCCCCACAAGTGACACCATTTTGGAAAGTAGACCCCCTAAGGAGCTTATCTAGGGGTGTGGTGAGCACTTTGACTCACCAAGTGCTTCACAGAAGTTTATAATGCAGAACCGTAAAAATAAAAAATCATATTTTTTCACAAAAATGATCTTTTCGCCCCCAATTTTTTATTTTCCCAAGGGTAAGAGAAGAAATTGGACCCAAAAAGTTGTTGTAAAATTTGTCCTGAATACACTGATACCCCATATTCGGGGGTAAACCACTGTTTGGGCGCATGGGAGAGCTCGGAAGGGAAGGAGCGCCGTTTGACTTTTCAATGCAAAATTGACAGGAATTGAGGTGGGACGCCATGTTGCGTTTGGAGAGCCACTAATGTGCCTAAACATTGAAACCCCCCACAAGTGACACCATTTTGGAAAGTAGACCCCTAAGGAACTTATCTAGAGGTGTGGTGAGCACTTTGACCCACCAAGTGCTTCACAGAAGTTTATAATGCAGAACCGTAAAAATAAAAAATCATATTTTTTCACAAAAATTATCTTTTCACCCCCAATTTTTTATTTTTCCAAGGGTAAGAGAAGAAATTGGACCACAAAAGTTGTTGTACAATTTGTCCTGACTACGCTGATACCCCATATGTGGGTGTAAACCACTGTTTGGGCGCATGGGAGAGCTTGGAAGGGAAGGAGCGCCGTTTGACTTTTCACTGCAAAATTGACAGGAATTGAGATGGGACCCCATGTTGCGTTTGGAGAGCCACTGATGTGCCTAAACATTGAAACCCCCCCACAAGTGACACCATTTTGGAAAGTAGACCCCCTAAGGAACTTATCTAGAGGTGTAGTGAGCACTTTGACCCACTAACTGCTTCACAGAAGTTTATAATGCAGAGCCGTAAAAATAAAACAAACATTTTTTTCCCACAAAAATTATTTTTTAGCCCCCAGTTTTGTATTTTCCCGAGGGTAACAGGAGAAATTGGACCCCAAAAGTTGTTGTCAAATTTGTCCTGAGTACGCTGATACCCCATATGTGGGGGGGAACCACTGTTTGGGCGCATGGGAGGGCTCGGAAGGGATGGAGCGCCATTTTGAATGCAGACTTAGATGGAATGGTCTGCAGGCGTCACATTGCATTTGCAGAGCCCTAATGTACCTAAACAGTAAAAAAAAACCACAAGTGACACCATTTTGGAAAGTAGACCCCCCTAAGCAACTCATCTAGATGTGTTGTGAGAGTTTTGAACCCTCAAGTGTTTCACTACAGTTTATAACGCATAGCCGTGAAAATAAAAAAAAAGAAATGTTCCCCCCAAAATTATTTTTTAGCCCCCAGTTTTGTATTTTCCCAAGGGTAACAGGAGAAATTGGACCCCAAAAATTTTTGTCCAATTTGTCTTGAGTACGCTGATACCCCACATGTGGAGGGGAACCACCGTTTGGGCGCATGGGAGGGCTCGGAAGGGAAGGAGCGCCATTTTGAATGCAGACTTAGATGGAATGGTCTGCAGGCATCACATTGCGTTTGCAGAGCCCTAATGTACCTAAACAGTAAAAAAAAACACAAGTGACACCATTTTGGAAAGTAGACCCCCCTAAGCAACTCATCTAGATGTGTTGTGAGAGTTTTGAACCCTCAAGTGTTTCACTACAGTTTATAACGCATAGCCGTGAAAATAATTAAAAAAAATTTCCCCAAAAAATTATTTTTTAGCCCCCAGTTTTGTATTTTCCCAAGGGTAACAGGAGAAATTGGACCCCAAAAATTTTTGTCCAATTTGTCTTGAGTACGCTGATACCCCACATGTGGAGGGGAACCACCGTTTGGGCGCATGGGAGGGCTCGGAAGGGAAGGAGCGCCATTTTGAATGCAGACTTAGATGGAATGGTCTGCAGGCGTCACATTGCGTTTGCAGAGGCCCTAATGTACCTAAACAGTAGAAACCCCCCACAAGTGACACCATTTTGGAAAGTAGACCCCCTAAGGAACTCATCTAGATGTGTTGTGAGAGCTTTGAACCCCCAATTGTTTCACTACAGTTTATAACGCAGAGCCATGCAAATAAAAAATTGTTTTTTTTCCACAAAAATTATTTTTTAGCCCCCAGTTTTGTATTTTCCCAAGGGTAACAGGAGAAATTGGACCCCAAAAGTTGTTCTCCAATGTGTTTCTAGTACGCTGATACCCCATATGTTGGGGTAAACCCCTGTTTGGGCGCACGGGAGAGCTCGGAAGGGAAGGGGCACTGTTTTACTTTTTCAACGCAGAATTGGCTGAAATTGAGATCGGACGCCATGTCGCGTTTGGAGAGCCCCTGATGTGCCTAAACAGTGGAAACCCCCCAATTATAACTGAAACCCTAATCCAAACACACCCCTAACCCTAATCCCAACAGTAACCCTAACCACACCTCTAACCCAGACACACCCCTAACCCTAATTCCAACCCTATTCCCAACCATAGATGTAATCCAAACCCTAACCCTAACTTTAGCCCCAACCCTAACCCTAACTTTAGCCCCAACCCTAACTATAGCCTTAACCCTAACCCTAGCCCTAACCCTAGCCCCAACCCTAACTCTAGCCCTAGCCCTAGCCCCAACCCTTACCCTAACCCTAACCCTAGCCCTAACCCTAGCCCTAACCCTAACCCTAGCCCTAACCCTAGCCCTAACCCTAACCCTAGCCCTAACCCTAATGGTAAAATGGAAATAAATACATTTTTTACATTTTTTTATTTTTCCCTAACTAAGGGGGTGATGAAGGGGGGTTTGATTTACTTTTATAGCGGGTTTTTTAGTGGATTTTTATGATTGGCAGCTGTCACACACTGAAAGAATCTTTTTATTGCAAAAAATATTTTTTGCGTTACCACATTTTGAGAGCTATAATTTTTCCATATTTGAGTCCACAGAGTCATGTGAGGTCTTGTTTTTTGCAGAACGAGTTGACGTTTTTATTGGTAACATGCTCGGGCACGGGAGATTTTTTGATCGCTTTTTATTCTGATTTTTGTGAGGCAGAATTACCAAAAACCAGCTATTCATGAATTTCTTTTGGGGGAGGCGTTTATACCGTTCCGCGTTTGGTAAAATTGATAAAGCAGTTTTATTCTTCGGGTCAGTACGATTACAGCGATACCTCATTTCTATCTTTTTTTTATGTTTTGGCACTTTTATACGATAAAAACTATTTTATGGAAAAAATAATTATTTTGGCATTGCTTTATTCTGAGTACTATAACTTTTTTATTTTTTCGCTGATGATGCTGAATGGCAGCTCTTTTTTTGCGGGACAAGATGACGTTTGCAGCGGTACCATGGTTATTTATATCTGTCTTTTTGATCGCGTGTTATTCTACTTTTTGTTTGGCGGTATGAGAATAAAGCGTTGTTTTTAGCCTCGTTTTTTTTTTTTTTTTTTTACGGTGTTCAGTGAAGGGGTGAACTAGTGATATAGTTTTATAGGTGGGGTCGTTACGGACGCGGCGATACTAAATATGTGTACTTTTATTGTTTGATTTTTTTTTTATTTATATAAAGGAATGTATTTATGGGAATAATATTTTTTTTTTTCTTTATTTAGGATTTTTTTTTTTACTTTTGGGAATTTTTTTTTTACTTTTTTACTTTGTCCCAGGAAGGGACATTACAGATCGGTGATCTGACAGTGTGCACAGCACTCTGTCAGATCACCGATCTCACTTACAGCCTTGCAGGCTGCAACTTTCATCTGCAGCCTGCACGGCACCCGGAAGTAATCCCTGCAGGACCCGGATGCAGCCCCGCGGCCATGTTGGATCCGGGGCCTGCAGGGATAGGAGGTAAGAGACCCTCGCAGCAACGCGATCACATCGCGTTGCTCCGGGGGTCTCAGGGAAGCATGCAGGGAGCCCCCTCCCTGCGCGATGCTTCCCTGTACCGCCGGCACACCGCGAACATGTTTGATCGCGGTGTGCCAGGGGTTAATGTGCCGGGGGCGGTCCGTGACCACTCCTGGCACATAATGCCTGATGTCAGCTGCGATAGGCAGCTGACACCCGGCCGCGATCGGCTGCGCTCCCCCCGTGAGCGCGGCCGATCGTGCTGGACGTACTATTCCGTCCTTCGGAATTAGGGCCCACCCCACATGGACGGAATAGTACGTCCAATGGCAGAAAGGGGTTAAATTTCATAAGCAATTTTTCAATTTTCCATAAAAAATGTACAAAACCTTTTTTTAGGGATCACATCACATTTGAACTGACTTTGAGGGACCTATATGACAGAAAATGCCCAAAAATTACACCATTCGCAAAACTTCACCCCTCAAGGTGTTCAAAACCACATTCAAGAAGTACATTTGTTAGGGTTGGCGGAACGCACCGAGTATATATATGTATAAATAGGTGCGTTCGCAACCCGGGGTCCACCATGCAGGAGAGGAACCTGCTGCTGGCAAATGGGGGCGCTATATGGCGGTATAAGCGAACTCTGTTAACTCCACAGCATCGCTAGAAATAAAATGCTGTGCCCTGTTAGCGTCACAGAGGAACACAGCTAACTGTCACGCACCCAGAAAAGCACACAAACACTCCTCACTGGAGGTGCCGGTATTCTAGGGGCTTATTTCAGCCGGGTCCTTGAATACATACATGCAAAATCCTCACCGGAGGTGCCGGTATTCTAGGGGCTTATTTCAGCGGGGTCCCTGAATACACACATACTGTACAGGCGCAACCACAAATAACAAGCTCATGACATGAGGTGATACTAGCGCATGGCCGTGCGGCCATGCAAACTTTTTATAGCTGCAGCAGCTTCAGGACCTTCCTAGGGAACCAATGGAGGATGCTACAGTACCTGAGCAACTTCAGGACCTTCCTAGAGGACCAATGATAGCTGTTGCAGTATCTGAGCATGTGACCCCTGAGCTCCAATGAGAGGTCTTACCTTGGGCATGCTCAGTGTGTGCAAAGCAGGACTTAGTCCCCGAAAAGCCTGCTCGCCGCTGACCAGTGCAGGCTGCAACAGCAGAGCCTGGAAAGGTAGCAGTAACCCTTTGCACAGTATCAGACTGAGCAAGACACTGGGACTGATGTCTCTGCTGTGCAGGCTCCACTGCGGCTGATGTAGAATGGGAGACCGCAGCAGACATGGCTCGAGTTTCCCCCTGTGCAGTGGCAGGAATTCGACTCCTAACAACATTAACCCTTTGTGTGCTTTACAGAAATTACTGGAATGTGGAAGGAAAAAGTTAATATTTTCATTCTTTTGACAAAAATTTAGCTTTACCCCCAAATTTTTTACTTTCACAAGAATAACAGGTGAAAATGGAACCCAACATTTGAGTATGCCAGTACCCTATATGTAGAGGTAAACTTCTGTTTGGGCACATCTCAGGAGTCAGAAAGGAAGCAGTACTGTTTCACTTTTTGAACGCAAAGATGGAAAGATTCAAAAGCGGACAGCATGGCACATTTGGAGAGCCTCTGATGTACCTAAACAGTAGAATCTTACCACGAATGACCCTATTTTGGAAACTACACCCCTCAAGACTTTACCCAGGGGTGTAGTAAGGATTTTAAACCAAACAAATCATACAGAATTTGATAACATAAATAAGGTCATCATATTGAATATGTTGTCATAAAAGTTGAGGGCAAGTACTCGCCACTCAAGTTTGCATAGGGGCGCTCCGCTATGCACCAAGAGTCGCAAGAGTGTCTTGGGGAATTAATTTCTCTCTCCTCTGACAAGTACAGTTATATGAAAAAGTTTGGGCACCCCTATTAATCCTAAGCTTAATGTTTTATAAAAATTGTTTTTTTGCAACAGCTATTTCAGTTTCATATATCTAATAACTGTTGGACACAGCAATGTTTCTGCCTTGAAATGAGGTTTATTGTACTAACAGAAAATGTGCAATCTGCATTCAAACAAAATTTGACAGGTGCATATGTATGGGCACCCTTATCATTTTCTTGTTTTAAATACTCCTACCTACTTTTTACTGACTTACTAAAGCACTTTTTTTGGTTTTGTAACCTCATTGAGCTTTGAACTTCATAGCCAGGTGTATGCAATGATGAGAAAAGCTACTTAATGTGGCCACTCTCCTCTGAAGAGTGGCATCATGGGCTCCTCAAAACAACTGTCAAATGATTTGAAAGCAAAGATTATTTAACATAGTTGTTCAGGGGAAGGCTGTCTCAGAGATTTAAACTGTCAATTTCCACTGTGAGGAACATAGTAAGGAAATGGAAGAACACAGGTACAGTTCTTGTTAAGGCCAGAAGTGGCAGGCCAAGAAAAACATCAGAAAGGCAGAGAAGAAGAATGGTGAGATCTGTCAAGGACAATCCTCAGACCACCTCAAGAGAGCTGCAGCATCAACTTGCTGCAGATGGTGTCACTGTGCATCGGTCAACTATACAACGCACTTTGCACAAAGAGAAGTATGGGAGAGTGATGCGAAAGAAGCCGTTTCTGCAAGCATGCCACAAACAGAGTCGGCTGAGGTATGCAAAAGCACATTTGGAGAAGCCAATTTCTTTTTGGAAGAAGGTCCTGTGGACTGATGAAACCAAGATTGAGTTGTTTGGTCATACAAAAAGGCGTTCTGCATGGCGGCAAAAAAACACAGCATTCCAAGAAAAACACTTGCTACCCACAGTAAAATTTGGTGGAGGTTCCATCATGCTTTGGGGCTGTGTGGCCAATGCCGGCATCGGGAATCTTGTTAAAGTTGAGGGACGCATGGATTCCTCTCAGTATCAGCAGATTCTTGACAATAATGTTCATGAATCATTGACAAAGTTAAAGTTACGCAGGGGATGGATCTTTCAGCAAGACAATGATCCAAAACACCGCTCCAAATCTACTCAGGCATTCATGCAGAGGAACAATTACACTGTTCTGGAATGGCCATCCCAGTCCCCAGACCTGAATATCATTGAACATCTGTGGGATCATTTGAAGAGGGCTGTCCATGCTCGGCGACCATCAAACTTAACTGGAATTGTTTTGTAAAGAGGAATGGTCAAAAATACTTTCATCCAGGATCCAGGAACTCATTAAAAGCTACAGGAAGCGACTAGAGGCTGTTATTTTTGCAAAAGGAGGATCTACTAAATATTAATGTCACTTTTCTGGTGAGGTGCCCATACTTATGCACCTGTCAAAATTTTGTTTGAATGCAGATTGCACATTTTCTGTTAGTACAATAAACCTCATTTCAAGGCAGAAAACATTACATTACTGTGTCCAACAGTTATTAGATATATGAAACTGAAATAGCTGTTGCAAAAAAAACAATTTTTATAAAACATTAAGCTTAAGATTAATAGGGGTGCCCAAACTTTTTCATATAACTGTATATCAGAAGAGAGAAATGTTTTAAATGGCTGGCACACTTTTTTTTTACATGTTTGCCCTCATTCATTAAATAATGATGATCACGTGATCTAGATGGGAAAAAATGGCCCTGATGGTGTTCTCCAAGGTCTTAGGCTGCTTTCACACTTCCGTCTTTTACAAGGTGTCGCAATGCGTCGTTCTGTGTAAAAAACCTGCATCTTGCAAAGTTGCCCGCAGGATGCGATTTTTGCACAAAGACTTGTATTACCGAAGCATTTGCGATGTATGGACACACGTTCCATACGTCATGCACTGGATGCGTCGGTATTTGGTGGGCCGTCGTATCGAAAAAACGTTCAAGGGAATGTTTTCTTGTACGACGGGTCCTGCATTTTAAACTGCGCAGGCACGGCCGGAACTCCACCCCCTCCTCCCTGGGACTTTACAATCGGCAGCGGACACATAGAAACACTGCATCCGCTGCCCACATTGTGCTAAAAAACTTCAACGTCCGTCGGTACGTCGCGCCGATGCTTAGCGACGGCCGCGTACCGACGGAGGTCTGAAAGAAGCCCTACCTAACCCTGGTAGCTGAAAACTTGAAAATTTTAAGGCGCTGGGGGTCATTATAACCTTATACCTGATCACTGTTAAAAAAAAGTCAATGAGGGAATAAAGCCCCTTAAATAGTCACCATTTTAATGTGTATCTGCGGTCGTTAGAGGGTTAAGTAGATCCCTTGCTCCAGGACATTAAAACTTTCTAACATCAATTCACAGTAGAAAAGATGCAAAATCCAACCATCAACATTTAGAGTGAAACATCAAGAAGGAAAGTCATAAAAATAAGGAAATCATGTGCTACCATAGCATGCAGCATCTCTGGACTTGTCACCAATGCTTTATTTATTTATTTTGCTCAATTGTATACAGCCATTAATTCCACAGTGCTTTACAGACATTATCATCACTGTCCCCAATGGGGTTCACAATCTAAATTCCCTATCAGTATGTCTTTGGAATGTGGGAGGAAACCGGAGAACCCGGAGGAAACCCACGCAAGCACAGGGAGAACATACAAGCTCCTTGCAGATGTTGTCCTTGATGGATTTGAACCCAGGTTCCCAGCTCTGCAGTGCTAACAACTGAGCCACCATGCTGCACATTTTGAATGTCATACAGTACAGACCAAACGTTTGGACACACCTTCTCATTTAAACATTTTTCTGTATTTTCATTACTATGAAAATTGTAAATGCACACTGAAGGCATCAAAACTATGAATTAACACATGTGGAATTATATACTTAACAAAAAAGTGTGAAACAACTGAAATTATGTCTTATATTCTAGGTTATTCAAAGTAGCCACCTATTGCTTTGATGACTGCTTTGCACACTCTTGGCATTCTCTTGATGAGCTTCAAGAGGTAGTCACCGGTAATGGTTTTCACTTCATAGGTGTGCCCAGTCAGGTTTAATAAGTGGGATTTATTGCCTTATAAATGGGGTTGGGACCATCAGTTGTGCTGTGCAGAAGTCTGGTGGATACACAGCTGATAGTCCTACTGAATAGACTGTTAGAATTTGTATTATGGCAAAAAAAGCAGCTAAGTAAAGAAAAATGAGTGGCCATCATTACTTTAAGAAATGAAGGCCAGTCAGTCAGAAAAATTGGGAAAACTTTGAAAATGTCCCCCAGTGCAGTGGCAAAAACCATCAAGTGCTACAAAGAAACTGGCTCACATGAGGACCCCCCCAGGAAAGGAAGACCAAGAGTCAACTCTGCTTCTGAGGATAAGTTTATCTTAGTCACCAACCTCAGAAATCACAGGTTACCAGCAGCTCAGATTAGAGGTCAATGCCACACAGAGTTCTAGCAGCAGACATATCTCTACAACAACTGTTAAGAAGAGACTTGTTTGGGCTAAAGAACAAAAGGAATGGACATTAGATCAGTGGAAATCAGTGCTTTAGTCTGATGAGTCCAAATTTGAGATCTTTGGTTCCAACCACCGTGTCTTTGTTTGACGCAGAAAAGGTGAACAGATGTACTCTATATGCCTGGTTCCCACCGTGAAGCATAGAGGAGGTGTGATGGTGTGGGGGTGCTTTGCTGGTGACACTGTTGGGGATTTATTCAAAATTAAAGGCATACTGAACCAGCATGGCTACCACAGCATCTTGCAGCGGCATGCTATTCCATCCGGTTTGCATTTAGTTGGACCCTCATTTATTTTTCAACAGGACAATGACCCCAAACACTCCTCCAGGCTGTGTAAGGGCTATTTGACCAAGAAGGAGAGTGATGGGGTGCTACGCCATGACCTGGCCTCCACCGTCACTAGACCTGAACCTAATCGAGATGGTTTGGGGTGAGCTGGACCGCAGAGTGAAGTAAAAAAGGCCAACAAGTGCTAAGCATCTCTGGGAACTCCTTCAAGATTGTTGGAAGACCATTCCGGGTGACTACCTCTTGAAGCTCATCAAGAGAATGCCAAGAGTGTGCAAAGCAGTCATCAAAGCAAAAGGTGGCTACTTTGAAGAACCTAGAATATAAGACATATTTTCAGTTGTTTCACAATTTTGTTAAGTATATAATTCCACATGTGTTAATTCATAGTTTTGATGCCTTCAGTGCAAATGTACAATTTTCATAGTCATGAAAATACAGAAAAATCTTTAAATGAGAAGGTGTGTGCAAACTTTTGGTCTGTACTGTAGATCGACAAGCGAGCTGCCAGTAGTGGATCTTGATTATTTATGTTTCCAAAAGCTTTCAATGTGGCAGAACCATTCATAATCTCACTGACAGCAAGGTATAGGAGTGTGTGCATCTCTGTACGTGGCACTTATACTTGATATTGAATAAATTGAGATTCTTTCAAAATTTTGTTTCCATTTTTTCATCATTTGCATGCAAATCAATCCCGCGATTTCCTTAAATACATGACTTTTCCTTCTTGGTGTTACATTTTCAAAAAATAATATAGCTATGAATGAAATGTGATAACGTACATTAATTACACATGGACTTTGTTCTATTAATCACATGACGTGAGTAAAATATTTATTGATTGCAATATTTGTTTAATATATATAAGAATGATTTATTTGCAGAATAAATGAGATAATTCGTGGTAGCAATAATGAAATGTCAGAAGGTATTTCTGATAAAAGGATTATAAAAGACAAGGTCACTTTGAAGCATAGTAAGCTATGTGCTGATGACACATATTTCCAAGTAGGATATATATTGTTCAATAATATGCTGCTGAAAAGATCATGCTGCTATCTGTTTTATTAGCTGCAAAGAATTGAAAGCTTTGACATTGGTCTAACTATGGCGGATTCCAATCTGTATTTTATCTCAGAGAAAATTTATATGACTCGACTTTTAATAGCCTTGACCTGCTTACTGCAAACCCATGTAATGAATTTCCTACACCAGTGATCATTACACTATATATTGATCTAATCTATGAATTGCATTCGTGTATATTTGTTTATTGCTTACATTCCGTTTAATGTGTTTCTAATTAAGCATTTGATTGCTTCACATTGCATACATCAAGTGAATGCAGATCTCAATACTTAACTTACTTACTTATAAGCATTTTATATAAAATATTATTTATAGGAATAAGCTGTTGCCACAATAATATGATGTTTTACCTACTAAAGTTTATTACATTTTATTATATTGTAACTATTAAGTTTTTATTCATGTGAAAATATTGAGAAGTAAAGATTAGCAAATTTATTTGAATGGAATTTCATTTTACTTAAATTTAAAAAAACATTTTCTCCTGAATGCATTTTTTTTAATTCTCTCCATGTGAATTCAGCAAAATAACAACCAGCTGCCTTCAATTTGGATGAACCATAGAGAGCCAATAAATGGTAAAAGTTAAAAATACGAAACACCTCACCACTCACCTCTCTGGCCACTGAGCTCGCTGCCCAACATCCACAACATCCACAGAACCTCTTCTATTCATCGACTCATACCATATTTCCAACCTCATAGCTGAAGGCCAGGACTTCATGCCGTGGCCAGGCCTCGAAGAGAAACTAAGGTATGACCAAGTTGGACTTTCTAGCCTATAGAAACAAGGTTGGAGATTTGGCATGCGGCAACGGAAAGAAGAGGTTCTGAGGACCGGATGGTAGGCAGTAGGGCAGCCCAAGAGGGGAGCGATGACACAAAAGCGTTATAAAAAAAAAAACAGAAAACCCACTTGATATTTCCAGGCATAGTGATCTCCTTTCAAACATAATTCCGCCCATCCACAACAAATTATCTAGCTAGCTGCACCCAGTAGGAGTTTTATTTATATCAGTTGGGTTGTCAGACATATGCTTTAGGTAAAATAAAGCAAATCATGAAAGAAAGCATGTTCTTAACCATTTGTAAGTTAACTTGATTTTGGATTTCATTATCAATAAACAGCAGTGAACTGAGAGCAGTTTGAACTTCCCCGGAATAATGATCACGAGTCTTTATCAACCAGCAAAGTTCTAATTATTTTACGCCAAGTTGTATAACACTATTATATTTAATGTATAATGCCTTATTTGTAGAATGCAATGACCATAATGATTTTGGCTTAAATGCCTATGATTATATGTTTCTTCATGTAATTCACTGTCTTACTAACCGAATGGTCAGTATAACTGATTCTACATTTGTATATATTTTCCAATTCAGAAGAATTAATTCTCTAAATAAATATCTGTGTCCAATCCTAAAAGAAAACTATTCAGAATTTCTACAGCGTGCGCTACCTCGACAGATGGTGTTTAGCATATGCAGATGTAACCTCGCTTAGAAAATTACGTTCTCTACATCTGTACATTTACGACTACAAAACTTAGCCATGAAAAATGCCTCATATTTTATACACCTGTTTGTTGTCTTAAACAAAGTGACTACATTTTCCAGAAAAAACTGCTGAGCAAATTAAATCTTGTTTGCTTTATCTGCTGACTACAACAACTTTTTTTAATTAAATTATTTATAGATTTTTTTGTAAATCTTAAATATAACTTTCCAAAATAATTTTATTGCCTCGGCAAAGTCTTAGATCGTTGCATCTGCTCCGAATGGATCTTTTTTGAAAAATAAAAAAGCATCAAATTATTTTAAAATTAAACAGTAGTGAGAAAACTAATAAATATGTTGTTATAGAAGCATTAAAACTCGGTAGGGTTTAACTTTAATGGTCGAGACAAAATTCTCATTAAGTCTTTGGCCTTGTGCCTCACCGCATGGGGCAAGCATATTATAATGACTGGCTAAAGCACTCCCTATCGTCAATCTGGTATTTTCATTCTAGCACCCTGCTGTGAGCTCACTGCACAATATTAAGATTGTTGCAAGCTTTTCAGTTTTTGTAATAGATATTGCAACATAGTTCAAGTAGAGTAATTATTTCGCTTTATATACATCTATGCCAGTTGAGCAAAACAGCTTATTGGAAAGACCTGAACCATATTATGTTTAATCATTTCATCTACATATCCATTGTGAATGCTATTAAACACAGCTTGGTATCAATTTTAGAATATGATATATCTGCCTATTTCATTTGTTAGGTTTTATTTTCATTTATTCTTCCAGTTTGGGTTAGAAGAACCATCTCTTTATGAAAGATGCTCACCGGGAAAAAATGGCTGATCACTCAGGATCATGCTGTTAGGACTCCTATCCACCAGCTGTAATCTTCAGAGGAACCTAAGAGCAAGAATTCAATATTATCAGAATAAATGAAGCATTACACGAGACCTAATAAAATCAATAGAATTTCATTGTAATGTCTAAACCTGCTCATTCCTCCAGGAGTGATCAGAAACAGATTTATTAGAAAAGTGAAATTATGATAGAGCAAAAACTTTACAAAAGTCTCCACCGCTACTGCAATCAATTTCAATGAAAGAACCAAAATTTTTTGATTCAACGCATGTATCCTGAAGTGATCGATTGCATGCAAAACAATATCATTCTAATGATTTCGCTCCTGTTTAACACCTGAGAAAATTAAAACTGAGAAAGAAGAAAACAGTAAGATATTCTTTTCCGAGATGGTGTTCTCATTAATAATGTCCGTCTTTTTTTTTTCAATTTTTTTTGCATGTCCTCATGAACTCAATAATGAACAATGAAAAATGTTTCAGGTTTAAATTGTCACAGTTCACTTGGTGCAAGAATATTCACAAAGGGATTAGGACTGAAAATATACGAGATTATAGGAGATGTGATTAATGACTTTCTTTATCGTGTTTTTATTTTCTTCTAGCATTGAATCAAGGATCAGTTATTTCTGGTTTATGTATGGCCTTTGTTTTTAGTTGTTTATTTATGGCATAATTTACTTTTTTACTTGTTAACAACAAAGGAGCCATTTTCATGATGAATCTTTTTCTAAATATCAGTATTACTGGTCGTGGATGTGTTTATCTAATGTGATCAGCCTCTATGAATCATGACCCTGTTATAAAGCAATTTGGCCAAACCAAAGTTCCCACCTCTATCGATTATCCACAAGTCAAGGGTTGTTCTTCCTTTGTCCATGCTGTATCCTATGATGTCGTTCTTATTGATCATTGTTTGATGTTTTCTTGATACTAGTAAGCACTTATCTACTTTCCAATTAAAATGCGGTAACGTGTGTTGTTGCAGATTCATTTTGACTACGCTGAGAGTGGAATCATGAATGATGAATCCGTGCTTGACAAGCTGGTGTTATCATGATCAAGTCCTGTGCTTTGATTTCACACAGTGGCCAAACGCTTTGTATAATCGAAAAGAGGGAAGGGATTTTTAGAGCAAAAGTATTTGGTAAGTCATTCTAGAATGTTCTGCATGCATTTGTACTTATATATCATCTATATCGTTTTAAAATGCAGAAGATGTGGCACTTTTGGGGACTGTTACAAAACTGTAATTCCCAGTATGTTCTGGTAGTTTTTGGCAGATTTGCAAACAGTCTCAAGTTTGAGATCGCTAGTCTACAATGTCAAAACATGGGATATTTAGCATTAAGTCTGCATTAAAATGATTGCTGTTAGGAGAGCTTCTGCCTCAGTGGTTATTACAAACAAACCTTATGGGCATCTTCTCACTTGACTTTCACTTGAAGGTTAACAAAAATAAGGGGCAGGAAGAATAACACATGACTGTTGGATCTGCAGAATACCTCTGGTTCTTTTTTTGCAAGTAACTATGGAAACATATAGGTATCCATAAGAGCCATACAATCTTTCTAGTGAATGCATGAAAACATGCTTTTCATCTGCAATATCTGCAGTGAATATCAGAAGACATAGATAGTTAACAATTTGTATGTAGAAAGATATTTGTGTCACATGCATTTAAGTCTTATGTATATCATAGGTGCAGGTCCCACCAAATGAGACAAGAGCAGGAGGACATTTGGTCTGGGAATAGGTGCAGGACATTTTGTGCTGTTTCAATTATTACTATACCATATAAAGTAACGGCAAATTACTAATGCAGGATGTAGATATGTTGCTAGAAAAGGTTTCAGTTTGGCCAATGCTCTTTCCTCAGTCTTCTGCAACAACTTTCAGCATCCAGTTCCTGGCTGTTTGTTACCGGTTTTTACAAATGTGCAGGCAGCAGATGCAATGTTTGCATTTATGCCTTGGACAAAACTAAGATGTTTTGGTCTTTTTCTGGTAAATCTTATGATATTTCTTCATTCATCAATTGCTATACTCAATATGTGACATATTGCATCTGCTGCCTGTATTGATGGGCGAGTAATCTCGTTGCTCGGGCTTTCCTGAGCATGCTCGGGTGGTTTTCGAGTATTTGTTAGTGCTCGGAGATTTAGTTTTCCTTGCCTCAGCTGCATGATATATGGCTGCTAGACAGGCTGAATACATGTGAGGAATGCCTGTTTGTTACGTAATTCCCACATGTATTCAGGCTGTCCAGCAGCTGTAAATCATGCAGCTGAGGCAACGAAAACCAAATCTCTGAGCACTAACAAATACTCGGAGGTCACCCAAGCGTGCTCTGGAAAACCCGAGCAACGAGTACACTCACTCGTCACTAGCTGCCTGTCATGCAAATTCAATACATTGGGTGTACTATACACAAAGTAAAAAAACTATTGCGGCACATTCATGATAAGAATGCGGCACATTCTGGTGCTTCTAAACATTTTGTCAATGTTCACAAAGGGGATACTTCCCATTTGGCATTTTATGTATTTGAGAAGGTACATAAACCTATCCAAGGTGGTAACAGGCAAAATCTGTTGATAATACGTGAAACTTTTTGGATTTTAAAACTTGATTGTAAATATCCTAGAGGCATGAATTTGACAAATTATTTGTTTTATGTTTAATGATATTTTTGTGCTTGCTAATTGTTTTCCCACTTTGTAACATCTGGTGCATAATTAATGCAATTGTGTACATGCTTCTTGATTGGTGTTCTGTCTTATATAGGTTTATGTCACTTTGTATTTTATATCCTATGATTAAGGGTGCTGGTAACGAGCCAGAAATGCGTCAGGTGCTTCCTATGTTTTTAACATGGCTTGACATGCCGAAATAAAGTTTTTTGATATTTTTACACAAGTTGGTGTGCCGGATCCTTGCTTTTCTCCGTGGCTGTGCTCACCAGCGGAACGAGCACCAACCTGTTTGTCTGATTGGACTCAGCCTCATTTGGTTTTCTTTCTGGACTAGGTTGACAGCCCCGTAAACCTTCCTCTCCTATACCGTATATGTCCCCTCTGATTTGTAAAGCACTAAGGAATATGGTGGCGAGATAGAAATAAAAAGATCATTATTTATTTTATTATAATCGTAGCTCGATTTTCTCGGACAGTTACAGTGCCTTAATAAAATATTCATATCCCATGAACCACATTTTTATCATGCTATACCTGCAAACTTAAATGTATTTTATTATGATTTTATGTGATATAACAACACAAAGTAGAAAATATTTGTCAAGTGTAAAGGAAATAATACGTGTTTTCTATTTATTTAAAAAATATAAATCTGAAAATTTTGACTTGCATTTGTATTTAGCCCCTTGTAAGCTGATGCTCCTAAATAAAATCTATAAAATCCTTAGTGACCAATTGTCTCCAGATGTCATACAATTAGTAAATTGAGCCTACCTGTGTGTTATTCATTCTCAGTATAACTACAGCTGTTTTGTGATGGTCTCAAAGGTTTGTTAAAAATATTAGGGAACAAAAAGCATCATGACAAACCATGGGACACACCAAACAGGTCAAGGATAACAATGTGGAGAAGAGTAGAGCAGAGTTAGGTTCTAAAAAAATTGTCCAAGTTCTGAACATCTCACGGTGCACTTTTTAGTACATCATCCAAAAATGAAAGGAGTATGGTACAACTGCAAACCTACCAAGACATGAACGTCCACCTAAACTGACATCCCAAGCAAGGAGAGAACTAATTAGAGAAGAAGCCAAGAGGCTTATGGTCACTCTGGAGAAATTACAGAGATCTACAACTCAGGTGGTCATGTACTCTACAAATCTGACCTTTATGGAATTGTGAATAGACAAAAAAACACTTTTGAAAGCAAATCACAAGAAATCCCTTTTACAGTTTGCAAAAGCCATGTCGGTGATACAGTTAGCATGTGGAAGAAAGAAGATGCTAACTGTGTTCAGATGAGACCAAAGCAGAACTTTTTGGGCAAAATGCTATGTGTGACTGAAAATTAACACTGCATATCACCCTGAAAACACCCTCCCCAATGTCAAACAAAGTCAACTGTTGTGATCCTTTTCTTCAGCATGGACAGTGAAACTGGTTGGAGTTGATGCGAAGATGGATGGAGCTAAATACACAGCAAAATTTGTTAGAGACTGCAAAAGACTTAAGACTGGGACATAGGTTCACCTTTCAGCAGCACAATGACCCTAAGCATACCACCAGAGCTACAATGGAATGGTTTAGATCAAAGCAAATTCATGTGTGTGAATGGCCCAGTCACAGTCCAGACCTAAAGCCCATTAACCATCTGTTGCAAGACTTGTATATTGCAGTTCACAGATGCTCTTCCTCCAATTTCACTGAACTAGAGCTAGTGTCCAAAGAACAATAGATTACAATTTCTGCCTCTAGATATACAAAGCTGGTAGAGACATACCACAAAAGACTTGCAGCAATGATTACAGTGAAAGGTGATCCTACAAAGTATTGAATCGCGGGGGTGGGGGTGGGCTGAATACAGATGCAAGTCACGATTTTCTGAATAATATTTTTAAAATACTTATATACAACATATATAAACAGGAGAATAAGGAGCATATAGTACTATATATGTAAAATATATATCTTTATTAGTATAAATCGTAAAAACAGAAATCAGTAGTACAATACAATATTAGGCATTCCAGATCAAGCACAAAGGAGGAACCACCACCCCAATGCCCCCCTATATATATGAGTAACTACGCACAATGGGAAAAAGAAGAGATCCCCATGTGGAGAGTGAGGTTGGCAAGCAGAGATATGTATAAATAGTAGTCCAACAGCTGAACTAGGGCTGGAATAGCGATAATAAATAATCCAAAGCAAGACAATGGATAAAACAAATGAGCTTACCAATAAAGGAGGGCAGAGGGGGGGAGTCCCACCGGAAAGAAGCGCCCCGACGCGCGTTTCGCAGCACTGCCACACCGCTTTCTCAAGGGGATAAGGAATAAGCCAGTGAAGGACCTTAAAATAACCCCCCTGACCCTGATCACGTGTGCGGTCCCAACCAATCCGAGTAGCGCAAGCTATGAAGAATAAATAATAAAAACCACAACATCATGACGACATGTTGCCACACATAGTGGAAAGATATATACAAAAACAATGTGGTATTGGACAACAGCATAGCATCATAACATCTGTCACATATAAATATAGTCCATTTGATATCAGATGGGTATAAGCAGCAGGCTCAATCCATAGGAGAAGTCCTCATTATCAGATGGCAGGAGTTGTTAATTTATTGTATACGGAACAGGGGTCAAGGGAGGGCCCATAAATGAAGAGTGTTACTGATAATAATAAAAAAATAAAAAATAAATTAAAAACATGAAAATAAAATTAAAAACACAAAGAATCCGGAGGGAAAATGATGGGAAACAACAAGAACAGACCAAGGGAGTGAAAGCTAAAGATAGGGAGCAAAGCTCAAAGATTCATTGAGACCTCTAGGGGTCAAGGTATCAAGCAAGACAATCCATTTAGATTCGATTTGTGCCAGTTGTTTCTTGTTGTCACCACCTCTGATGCCGAGATGGATTGCATCAATCCCCCTAACTGATAACAGTTCTTCATTACAGTTATGGTGTAGCCTAAAATGGCAGGGGATAGTTTTTAAATCAGTTACCGTGGACACTGTCCTGGCCACGCCAATGTCCCGCACATGCTCTCGTACACGAACTCTAAGTTCACGGATGGTAAGACCAACGTATATCCTTGGGCATGTACAAGTCGCATAATAAATCACATTAGTGGTACTGCAGGTTATACGCTGTCTAATTTGAAAAACCCTAGAGCCGTCACTTGAGATGAAATCAGAGCAGCGAAGGACATTGGCGCAGGCAAGACAGTGCCCACATGGAACACATCCCGGGCAGGGACCACCTATATCAAAGATGTTAGTTGTAGCAGGGATATAATGGCTCTTAACCAGCATATCATTGAGACTCATACACCTTTTAGGAGTCATCAGAGGAAAGCTGCCCAGGGCAGCACACATGGAGGGCTCAGTATGAAGAATGGACCAATGTTTTTTAAAGATAGAGCGCATGTTCTCCTACTCATGATTGTAGGTAGAGATAAATCTGATATGTCCACCGCTACCTACAGTCCGACGTCGAGTAGTAGAGTGCAGTAGACCACTTTGTGGGGTTATCCGGGCACGGTCGTAACCGGCTTTTATGGATATACGACTGTAGCCGCGAGCTGTGAATCTCTGTTTAAGGTCACCCGCCTGTGACTCAAATTTGGCCTCGGAGGAGCAAATTCGCCGCATCCTGAGAAACTGTCCGACCGGGACGGCCCTTACGGTGGCTGTATGGTGAGCAGAGGTAGCATGTAACAGAGAGTTAACAGCGGTTGGCTTCCTGAACACATCCATCTGGATGCGCCGGTCATGATCGACCTCCAGACGGATGTCCAGGAAGTCAACCGTAACCTCACTGAAAATGTATGTGAGACGTGTATTAAGTAAATTGTTGTTTAAATTTCTCATAAAATCGAGCTGGTGGACAGATTCCCCCCACAAAAACAATGTCATTGATGTAGCGATACCAGCACAGCACATGGGCAGTGGACGGTGGGCCCCCATCACCAAAGATGTCCCTCTCCCAGGCGCCAAGGAAGAGGTTGGCGTATGAGGGCGCACACACCGCGCCCATGGCTGTGCTGTGCTTCTGTAGGCAAAAATTGTCTTTGAAGACAAAACAGTTATGGGTGAGGATGTACTCCACCAGCTCAAGGATTAGCTCACACAAAGGGCCATCCCGGTCGGAGGTCCCCAGGAAGCGGCGAACAGCATCCAACCCATGGGAGTGGTCAATGCACGTGTAAAGACTCTCGACATCGGCAGTAACAAGAATTATGTTGTTGTCCACAAGGATACCTTCGACCCTCGACAGGACGTCCGTAGTGTCTTTCACATAAGATGGTAAGGTCTCAACCAAAGGTTTGAGATAATAATCAATAAATTGACAAACGGGATAGCAAATCCCTCCAATCCCGGACACTATGGGATGCCCCAGAGGGTCGAGGGCATCCTTGTGGACCTTAGGTAGTAAATAAAACGTTGGAACCCTAGGTGACATGACCATAAGTCCATCAAACACCTGTTTGGTGATGATGTTTCCCTCGAGGGCCCCAATAAGAATATTTTGTAACTCCCGCAAAAAGGGGGCTATAGGGTTAGAGGGCAGCTTGAGGTATGTGTTGGAATCTTTGAGTTGACGAAAAGCTTCCCGCTCATACTTCACACACGGCCAGACCACCACGTTCCCCCCCTTGTCCGCTGGTTTAAATACGACATCATTCAGAGACTGTGATTGCTTAATGGCAGCACGCTGCCTAGAGGTCAAATTATCAAGTGTCCGCTGGGATGACAATTTTTTGAGATCTTCACTGACCAATTTGGTAAAGATCTCTACTGCCGGGGACAAAGACAAGGGAGGGAACCTGATAGACCTGGGACGAGTGGAAGGGGGGAACTTACTTTAATCAGAGATATATTGTTCCTCAAGCAAATCCTCCAAGTCACGGAGTGTTTCCCTTTCGATATCACTCAATTCCTCAATGGTATCCCTGCTGGTGTGGAGATTTTTGAGAATTAATTTGCGGGAGAACAAATGAAGGTCCTTCACAGCTGCAAAATAATCAAAAGAATTAGTGGGAGCAAAGGTCAAGCCCCTACTGAGGACATCCACTTGGTCCTCTGAGAGAACATGTGCAGAAAGATTTAACACCTGTAAGCCCCCCTGCGTGCCTACCTGAGCAGTCCTCCCTGCTGTTGTTTTAATTTTAGTATGTTGTCTCGTAGTCATTCTTTTATTAGTATACCCTGAGGTGGAAGAACCGCCAGGTTGTGAGGTAGTGATTACATCGTCATCACAGGTGGATCTGTTGGAGCGTGTGGAGGTAGACCTGGATCTAGATTGGTACATATTCCGAGATCTCGCTCGAGATCCACCAAATGGATTTTGCCATCTATAAACTCTAGAGAGCTGTTTATCTTGAGTGTCTCGCTGAAATCTCTTTGCCTTGGTGGCTTGGATATCGCTTGCCCATTTCTGGAGCTCAGCATCGACCTCATCATTCAATTTTTTGAGGGCATCACCTGTCATTTCTTTCTGTAAAATGACTTGTAAGCCATCGATTTCTGTCTCAATAGACTCTAATGATTTGTAATTCATCTGTTTGAGAACTATCATAAAACCCTTAGAACAGGTATTAGTTAGGTCTTCCCATTTATTCTTAAAATCTTCGTCATCTATGGGAAATGAGGGAAAGACCTGTATACGGAGTCCCCTGGGGATGAGGTCTTTTTGAATGTACTTATCCAAAAATTCATGGTTCCACCAAATGCGCGTTCTTTTGCGCAATAAGTCCTTAAAGCGTAAAACAGCCTCCTGTAGCTCTCTGCTGGGGCCATCATTGCCCCCTTCAGTGTTAACATGGAATACCTTGTTAAGTTGTGCACGCCACGTGCGATCGCGTGCACGAAAATCCATATCAATAAAGGGATAAACTGTGAAACACACAGAAACAATTAGAAATAACAAAGATCCCACAATCATGACAACAGTCTGGGTAAAGACACATGTAAATAACATGCCCCCAGACGAATTAAATCCGCTCCATGAGCTATATATATAAACAGGAGAATAAGGAGCATATAGTACTATATATGTAAAAGATATATCTTTATTAGTATAAATCGTAAAAACAGAAATCAGTAGTACAATACAATATTAGGCATTCCAGATCATGCACAAAGGAGGAACCACCACCCCAATGCCCCCCTATATATATGAGTAACTACGCACAATGGGAAAAAGAAGAGATCCCCATGTGGAGAGTGAGGTTGGCAAGCAGAGATATGTATAAATAGTAGTCCAACAGCCGAAATAAGGCTGGAATAGCGATAATAAATAATCCAAAGCAAGACAATGGATATAACAAATGAGCTTACCATTAAAGGAGGGCAGAGGGGGGGAGTCCTGCCAGAAAGAAGCGCCCTGACGCACGTTTCGCGGCACTGCCATGCCGCTTTCTCAAGGGGATAAGGAATAAGCCAGTGCAGGACCTTAAAATAACCCCCCTGACCCCGATCACGTGTGCGGTCCCGACCAATCCGAGTAACGCAATTTCTTATACACTTCACAAACACTTGCTACTTTGTTTTGGTATATTACATAAAATCCAAATAAAAGCCATTTAAGTTTGTGGGTGTAAGCTGAAAAAAATGAGGAAAAAATGAGGAAAAGTTCACAGGATATGAATACTTTTCCAAAGCACTGTAACTACTAAAATCCCTCTAATGGTGTCTTCAAGTAGCAAACATGTCACATTTTTCATCTACAATATGTCTGCCCAGGGGACTTAGAAAGATAAAGCTCTGCTGACAATAAAGATATATTATGATAACATTAATCAGCAAAGAATATTGCACCTACAAATAACAAGGCTTTAATTTGTTTTGGTGGATACTCATTTTAAAGTTAGATGCATTGCAAAAGATTATTGTGATGTGGCTAAGCAACATAGAAGCTCACCTATGACCACCTTTAAATATAAATTTGCGTGGTAGGTTTTATCTGCTGGTTTATTGGTACTATAAATAGTGTTTTATTGGCCAACAGACCATTTCCAGCAGTTTGAAATGTGAAAAATTCCATATTCCTATTTTTATGCGCATCTCTTACAATTATGCCCTAGGCAACCTAACTAAGCTGCATGTAAGGTCAGGACAGGACAGACTATGTGTAGAGACAAATGTGAGAAAGTATTCTAATATAACATTTTCAATACAAGTAATATTTCAGTTGTGTATTACTGAAATGTGAACACTCAGCTAAGTGACTAATAGCATGTAAAATTTTAACTTACTGTTGGATTATTAAGGAAATGATCATTGAAAAATAAAAAACCTGCAAAAGTCACAAACTGCTAGCGGCAAAGACCATTTGCTCTTTGCATAATTAACTGCATACAAAATAGGGAAAATTTAATGGCAAAGAACTGTATTGATCTTTTATTTATTATTTTTTTCATTAATGAAAGCTAAATGCCTGTATGTTATCAATGCTCTTTGAATGTCAAATTAAAATATTCTAAAACAATTTAAATTCTTATAGGGCAACAGTTTAAATAGTATTGCAGGCATCATTTTTATTAATCAGTTGCAATTATTCAATTATACAACACAGTGTAGACACAGGTTGTCATACATAGACACAAAGTTGTCATATGTAGGTTTGACGCTTTCTTAGTGGTATGAATAGAGATATTGTCAAAGGTGGGTAAGTCAGTTGAAAAATATAGACTTAATCCCTTAACGACCTATGACATATTATGTCCGTCATAGGTCAAATCCCCCTTTGGTGCTGACTCTGGCGATGAGCCCGCACCTTTTCAGGCACATGATAGCTGATCTGATCAGCTGTCATGTGCCCCTAACACCTGTGGGTGAAATCGCAATCAACATAGCAGCCCTGCCATGTGTTATACAAGCAATCAGATGATCACAGCTTGTATTCTCCCATGGAGACTATTGAAGCAAATAAAAAGTAAAAAAAAAAGGTTTCAAAAATGTTTATTGAAAAAATAAATATCACCCCCTTTTGCCTCATTCCAAATACAACAATTACAAAAAATAAAAAGTACACATATCAGAATCGCCTGATCTGTCACTAAATATAAAGAATTAATATGATCTTTTTTGTGGTCACTACAACTTTGCAATAAAATACAATAATGGGCAATCAATAGATCATATCTATCCCAAATTGTATCAATAAAAACGTCATCTCGGCATGCAAAGAATAAGCCCTCACTGAGACCAAGATTCCCAAAAATTGGAGACACTTCGGATTCTGATTTGCCTTTCTATCAATCCTAAGAGCATATCTCACTGAAATATTTCTTGGTCTTCCAGACCTTATCTTGACCTCCAATGTTCCTGTTATCTGTCATTTCTTAATTACGTTTCAAACTGAGGAAAGGGCAACTTGAGAATGCTTAGCTACCTTCTTATCGCCTTCTACTGCTTTATGGGCCTTACTCAGACTGCAGTCATGGTTTCATAGTATATATTGCGTACTCGGTACCTGGCTGTGTGCTTTCAAGTCCAGTTAGTTGATTTAACATTCCCGATGTGTTTCTCTCAAATAGTTGGACTGTTATGTGAGGAGTAGCAGGGCTTCTCAAAATGGCTGTTCAGAATTCGAATCTTCCAGTCCATGGCCCTGACCCCCTTGGCCAGTGGAGCACGTCCGAAGGAAGAAGGTAGATATAAAGTAGCCTAAATCTCTCCATGATTTGTAGCAGTAATGGGACATCATACAACGCTCTGCTCCAATGGTGACTGATCTATTTTGAGCTTTGACAATCAGCATTTCCATCCGATGTGTGCCACAGGCCGGGACACTAACATGGATTGTCAAATTTAGATCTTCAACTGCCGTTTTGAGAAGCCCTGCTCTATCTCAGATTACTGACCACCTATTTGTCAGAAACACACATAGAGAACGTGCAATAAACTAACTGGACTTGACAACACAAAGCCAGGCACCAAGTACTTAATACACACTATGTACCGTATTTAGCCTGATTGCAGGCTAAATATATGCAATTCCATTCCTTTTATTGACAACCGCTGAGTGTTATTGCAAATCTCCTGGACAACATAGAAATATAGAGAGGATTGCTTCTTACTGTATATATGGTCTACAAGGATAAAGTTGTATATTGTTAATCTGAGACTAATATTATATCGGGTTTATTAACTTGTATGGTTTGTGACAATTTTATTGTCTATTTTCAATAGCGCGGACATTTACTTTGGTAATATAGTTATTCTAATTAGTGACCGGTGGATTTGTCACATAGTTTGCTGCTTAGGGAGTAGGGAGTTTATAGCACCATTGTGGATAATATTATATTAAAATTAAACACATGATCTATACCATTTACTGATACCTCAATGCATACAGTTTTTTTTATAGGTCTATTATTCACTTTTTTATTGTACAGTATCCTCTCCAAGTTTTTGACGGGAATTATAATCAGGGAATTGTTCATGGTAACCTCCATAATTTTGTGGCATACTTGATGTACAGTATATAAATACCCAATGCAGGCCTATTTTTTACCACATAATTGCATATGTATGGTGCACTTAGACTTAGATAGCTGACATTTTTTCTTTTATTACCATCATTCTCTAAATCATGACCTTTCAATAAAATGCACAAAAATCCTGAGAGCTGATTGTTCATTTTTATATTCTGTCTTCACCATGGTAAGATGATAATTAGGAAATAACATCATGTTTTACTGTAAGATATTTTATAAGCTGGCAGTTTTAACAGTCAAACATTACTAATGTATTGGTGCTTTTATAATAAAGTAGTACATTTGTATATACTTAATGTAAGTTGAATGAGTTACAATATTTCCTTGTCAGAGGAAATAGCTATTAAATTATAAGTGCATTTTCCAAAGCAACTGCTGAGAAAGTCAGCAATTTTTTATCCACCATTTCAAGTAAAGTGGTGCAGGTAGTAAGTGCAGCTGTCCATTCATGACTAGTGATGGGCAAACCTGTGTATGTTCGGGCCTGGCAGGTTCAGACGAACATCTGAAAAATGTTCAGTTTGGGTACCAGAATGGTAGCCAAACTTAGCCCGGACATCATTCAGATGAATAGATGGCCCGAACATCCTTTTGTCATCTGCATCTTTATTGTTTGGGTTCACCCATCACTATTCATGACCAGATGGTGATAAAGCACCAGACCTACCTTCTAGCATGGCGGCAGCAAGAGACACCGACAGGCAGAAGGGTTCAGCATCTCTGTAAATCTACAATATTTTTCTGTTCTCAAAGAGAAGAATGGAACTGGCATCCTCTTTTGCTTTCATGAAAGGCAGAAAAGGGAGTCTGGCCATGTGTGGGCAGTTTAAAGAGTTTACTATTTTAAATTTATTTGAAAATGTTGTGCTAGGGACAAGACTTTGTGGCACTTACTAAAATAATATTGCAGGTTCTCCTCTGGAACGTGTTGGTGCAACCTTCCTCACAGATTGAACAGTGCTTCCATTTTCAAAATGGCTACAAGAGGAAGAGCATATGACCAGGCCTGTCCATCAGCCTCCACCAGTAGTTAATCGGCTTTCCCATGTGTACCGTTCTTCATATGGAGGAGTCTGATGGCCTAAGCTGGAATAGATTTCTACTATAATTTCAATCATATCGCTGTTTACAAATGTCTCAGAAGTAAACCCATAATAGTTATATATTAGAACATCAAATGATAGAATTTGTCGCTACAAGTAAATATATACTATTAAAATTGAGCTAGATAAATGTGTTGTAAATGTGTAGTTTTTTTGTGCTAAACACAGATAGGATAAATATGTAGATTGCAATATGTTGCAGAAGATTATATGATATGATATAAGACATAAGCCTTGTGCAAATTCCTGAGAACTCCTCCCTAGTTTCCTCTGACCATTATTCTATGTCTCTGGAGTCTGGCTTCATTTATATCTGAAAAGAACTGAAAATAACTAAGCATTTTATAGATGTTTAGTACTTGGAGTATACAGTCACACTTATTATGTCGCCAACCTCTATTCTCCATCCTGTTTACCTCTAGTTTAGAGCTTTTCTCACGTTGAGAGCCACATTAAGCTCTGAGAGATGATTGTGAGCAACATCCAGCACCCCCATGCCCACTAGTGACACCCACAGTCCCCTCTTACCAGTATACCAGCCAGATACACACCAAGATCTTGTGATTCACCTTTATACATAGTATACTTGCATCCCACATTTCTCATATTTGGTATTCTCACATCAAGCTCTCCCTCCACTTTTTCTCATCCAGCCTTTAGCATCATCTCTGACTCATAGTGTTGTCCTAGCTTTGGGTTACCAAACTTAATTTATCTCTCCAATCACAAGATCATTATTAATCTTTCTGTATGGGATTACTCTCAAATGTCAACAACTGTTTGCTAGATCTGTACTAAGCTGGCAGACAGTTGCATTCCACAGATCATGGGTAGAGTTCAGCGAATATGTTCGGAATCGGTCGGCAAATCTGAATTTGCCATATTCGTGCCATATTGGTACCCTATTTGTGCCAAATTTATATTTGATGATCAGTTCCAAACATATTAGGTAATTCCTACTCCCATTGGCTCCAATGACGTTTGGCTGTGTTCGGCGAATATTGCAAAAACAATATTCATCGCAGATCGTAATCAGAACCGAATTTTGAAAAATTTGCTCAACTCTAATAAGGGGCTCACAAGCCACATGTGGTACTTGAGGCTTAGGTTGGGGATCACCCCTTTTGTTTGCTATACTCTACTATACTCTATCCATTATACCATATACTTTCTTCTTGGTGATTGTTTTATCCCTCCAAGGGAAATGACAGTGTGGTTATCTTTTCAGATATAAGCATGGCCCATTTTCTAGCAGAGATAAACGGTCGGAGGAAGCTGCTTCATATTTCACTGAATAATTGATACAATTGCATTATATTCTTTATTATATATTAAAACCATCTGTATTCTAGCTTAAGGTCCAATACTGTTAACATATACGGTATATAGAAAATATGTGTACTATATGTACTCCTATGTTGATAAGAACACAATTGTATAAAGTCAGAAAGAGTAAGAGACATTCTTTTCAGCAGGTCCTCGTTTTGAAATATAGAGGTCAGTCCCAAGCAAAATTTACCGCTTTCTAATGTCTATTTGATCCCAACGATAATTCCTTAAATTTACAAATTATAGAATGCACGACGAAAGGAAAATGAACAAATACCCTGCACTAAGTAAATAAATTAATAGGACATATAAATAACATAGGGCACTTAGTTAACACTATTTTGATCAAAATAGCATAAAAGCCATCCCACCCCTCAAAATAGATGGGGACTGAGTATAGACGCAGGCCTGACTGTTCAGTTACCTGCCCTTGGAAAGCTATAAAAACAGAGAATAGTGAAGAAAACCCTTTTATCTTGACCTCAGCATAGAGAATTGGGGCCGGCAGCCCCACCAGAGCAATTGCCACGCTTGTAGTGCGATTCTTCATTCTGGCTCCCAGATGGGACCATCCCCTATGTCTTCTCTTAGATATCATAAGATAGATATATACACACATAGATGTTTCCCACCTTCCTTACCCTAGAAGAAGTGCTGCAAATTGTAAGAAAAATAATCCACAGTAGGGCTGCTTCAACCATTGCAAAATCTCACATTTCTAGCAGTTCTGACGGCATTTTGTAATGCACATGTGTAGGACATATTATTTTTAGACTTTCATACAAGAGGCATTTCTGTGTACATTATTTAATCTAGGAAACAATTCACAACATGGCACAGTAATATACCTGAACAATTAAAGTAAAGGTCAACCAGGTTAATTACATTTATAACAAAATCATTGCGTTGACAAGTCAGCGCAGAGTAAATTAATGCAGAACAAGATTTATTAGATTGACGTACGGCCCAGGAGACAACGTCATTATTACATATGGGATCTATACTGTTTAGTAGATCAGTCTATATCATACCATGTGAACGTTTAATGGCCTTTTGTTCTGTCGTAATCTGTTCTGTTTGTGCGGTGAGGTTTTCTGTAGAGACTGTGATACTTACAGCACAAGTGTAATTCTTCCAACAGCTTCTCCATCGCAAGATGAGAGGGGATAAACAAGGATCAACAGCTTCCATAAAACTCTTAGGATTTTCACCGAGTGGCGTAAAATGTGTGAAATGAACTTGGTTCTCTTTGGATAGATTTTATCTAAAGTAACAAACAATTTATAGATTTAAGGTGCGAGAGATGATCTTTAATAGACATAGGCTTGCGTATTTGAGAAGCATGCTTATATCACGAACCACCGACACGTCACTGCAGGAATAATGTCACTTTGTCATCTATGACTGTTTATAAGGGATATTACGGCCTTTTAATACGTAAAAACTGCTTGCGTCACTATTTTCTTATATTATTCTAAGCAATGTGTTACTTTATAAAGGGAAGTATTATTAGCAATGAACATTTCATATGACATTCTACAGTCATGATGTCTCATTCTGGAAATATCTGATACCCTTCCCATAAATGAATCTACCTTTAAGTTTTTAATGGCATGTTTTAACTGCAAACAAACATAATGGTGCTTCCAATGGATGACTCAGGCATGGGAGCTGTGACATGAGCGGCATATGGAATATACACTTTATTGGCTGATTAACCCTTAGTTGTAACTCACAATAATGCCCACCAGTGGCATTGCTATGGCCCTAAAAGATCAAGAGCCCAAATGCCAAAGTATATGTCCCCCTCCCACTGCTTAAAAGATGATTTATACATGTATAATTATTGTATACCACTGCTAACTTGTAAGGAGCGAGTATACTCGTTACTCGGGGTTCCCCGAGCATACTCGGGTGGTCTCTGAGTATTTGTGAGTGCTGGGAGATTTAGTTTGTTGCCGCAGCTGCATGATTTGTGACTGCTAGACAGCCTAAATACATGTGGGGGTTGCCTGTTTGTTCACGAATTCCCACATGTACTCAGACTGTCTAGCAGCCTCAAATCATGCAGCTGAGGCCACGAAAACTAAATCTCCGAGCACGCCAAAATACTCGAGACCACCTGAGCATGTTCGGGGGAACCCAATTAGTGAGTATACTCACTCATCACTACTGCTAACCCTAAAACACACTTTACAATGACCAACCAAAATGACTACTATACAAGGTCAAAATAATACAGCCACACAATGTCCATTACCATTACTGCTACATAGTGAATGCATAATATAATATAAGCCGGTAGACTGTATGCCCATACAGGGCAGGACCCTCCCCTTTCTGTATCAGTCTGTCATTATTAGTTTGTTCTCTGTAATTTATGTTTGTAGTTTGTATGTAACCCCTCCTCGTGTACAGCACCATGGAAACAATGGGGCTCTAAAAATAAATAATAACAATAATAATAATGATAATAATAATAATGTGATAATTTCTCTTTATAACAAAACACACTATGTAAAGACCAATAAAATGACCTTACAGCACATAACGACTGAAATACATTAAGCGGTTACTCAAAGGCGGATCTTGGATTTCCTGCACTCAGGGCAAAAGTTCAGTTTTATGCCCCCTCTTATACAAATCTTACGTGGATTGCGCAGTCGTCATGTGACTGCTGATTTGTACACTAATGTGCATGTTACGAATTGCTGTTCTTCCTAATTTTCCCAATGTTAAGAGCAAAACTACAGCCCCTACTTCACTGAGATAAACAGGAAAAGAATCATGCTGGCACGTGACCATAAGTTGGAAAATCACAAATCACAGGTCATGTAATGACCGGTGGAGTCAGCAAGCAGAATAAAATGCTGACAATGAGTATATTACATGCTGTTAGTATTTGTAATATCACAGTACATGAATACATGACCCCCACTGCCCCTAATATAATGTGTTATGGCCCCCTCAACTCCCAATAGATAGTTGTATTCCCCCTATAAACTATTATATGCTTCTTTCTGACAACTCGTAAGCAGCAGGACTATAACATTGTGTGGCTCATGTGATGGACATGAGCTTGATAGGGATGCTGGTTGTATGTATGTGAAGTGTCTAGTGCTGCTTCAATATTTTGGGACATATATGATTAACTAATCTGGATGTAGCATGATGTAGGGGCAGAGTGCCTGATTCCAGTGATGTGACACTTACTAGGCTACATTGTGTAGTTTTGATAAAATTATTATTTTCAGAGCATTAGATCACTGGAGGGCTACTTGGCCTAGTCCAACCATGCCCCCACTGATTGGCAGCTTTCTGCCTATGCATAGTGTACACACAAGCCTTCCTCCAATCATGTGAGGGGGTTATTCAGAGCTCAGCATTCAGAGAACTGGTAGATCTGTAGCAAAAAAAACAAACAGTTTTTAATCCAAACTGCAGCAACTAGCAAAGTAAGTTATACATAGCTGGAATCGGGGTCTCTTTTCCTAGATTATGCTACTCTCAGATGAGGTAGGAAAAGCAAGCCAACAGAGTCCCTTTAATTATTTGAAGCACCCATTACCTCAACTCTTTAGATACACCTGGTAACATATTTCATCCCATATGAGACTTACAGCTTATTCACATGGTGTTAGGGTTGGTGGATTGCACTAAATAAATTTAATAGAGAAGTGCAATCGCAACCTGGGGTCCACCATGCTGAAATGTTAAACTGCAGCTAGTGTGAACAATGGTGGAACACACAGCGAAAGATTGCTTGCACACACAGAGTTAAACACCACTCAGTGAACAGCACCAGAAATGAACACGTTAGCAGAAGCAAGACAGATGCTCTGCTGCTGAGCTGTGTCACTCGCACACAGAAGTGGAACAGATGCTCTGCAACAGAGCTGTGTCACTTGCACACAGAAGCGGAATAGATGCTCTGCTGCTGAGCTGTGTCACTCGCACACAGAAGTGGAACAGATGCTCTGCAATAGAGCTGTGTCACTCACACACAGAAGCGGAATAGATGCTCTGCAATAGAGCTGTGTCACTCACACACAGAAGCGGAATAGATGCTCTGCAATAGAGCTGTGTCACTCGCACACAGTAATGGAACACATGCTCTGCAAAAGAGCTGGTATGGCACTAGGCACCACCCCTGTTAACCTCACAGGGGAGCGTGACCCGCTAATGGGATAAATGCAGACAGTGGTCACACAATCAGCAAGTGCAGTTAACCAACTCCTCTCCAGTGGTGCTGGAATTCTAATGGCTTTCCGAGGACCCTGAGCACATGCTGGCAAAGACAACACTAGAGCAAAGTCCCATACACACATGAACAAAGATGATACTAGCGCACCTGCGTGCGCCTCTGAGACCCTTTTATATGTTCAGCTCATGTCCAGTCAGACAGGACTTTGCTTCTGGACAAATCCGGCGATGCCACATCACCAGAGCAGCTGACAACCGACCACCAATGAGACGTTGCCAAATCACGAGCATGCTCAGTAGAGTGATTTCTGGACCCAGTCTCCAGAACGTTTGCTCGTCGCTGCCTACTGCTGGTTACCATAGGCTTGGCTGGCGGTAACCAGACGAATAGCACCAGCCTGAGCAAGACGCTGGGACCGACGTCTATGCTCAGCAGCACCCGCAATGGCCACAGCTGCATGGGACACCGCTGAAGCAGGCAAGGCTTGGGATCTACTCTGTGCAGCAGAAGAATCCCGGCGCCTAACACATGGTCACATTATGCATTTTGAAGAGAACCATGATAGGGTTTCAATACAAATGCACCAAAAATTGTCTATGAAGATCAGAGCAGGTAAATAAAGGTAAATATGAAAAGTCCTTCCAGAGGGAAAAATATATATTTATATATATAGACGATGACTAATGAAGGCTGTATGCCAGTGCGTGTCTATACTGAGACTTTCATGGCCCGGTAGTCTAGCATTGACTATAAAGCCATGACTGCTGTCCTGTGGAACACATTAGACTCCCACTGCATGGTATCTGTGTGGTATTATAGCATTTTTACTGAAATGTCATATATTTTGAGTTGTGCAATTGTAAAAAATATGAGAAATAAAACAAATATTGATTTACTTGTAATGCATAAAGGCAGAAAATAATATTATTGGCAATAGACAGGCTGCACAGTTAAGATTAACTATTGCGCACTTCATAAACCATTCAAAAGCAGTTTTTAAATCGGTCCCTTGGTGACATTTCTTCTTAGATTTGATACACTAAGAGTGCTATTTGTATTGCTTTGATAGACGATCTTGTTAGAGATTGTTGAAGATTTATTAGACCAAGACTATTGATTTGTGCTAGATGTGAGGATAGACCAATAGCATACTGATTGGAGGGATATAATGGTGCTCCGGCTAGATGACCCAGAAAGCTGTCGTTCAGCAAAATAGACAAAATCTGAGAAAATGTATCTCCCAAGTAAAGGAAAGCAGCTGCACATAATTGCGGACTTCATATTGATCTGTCACCTCTAGAAGCCATAGCTTCACTATGAATATTTGTCTGATATAAATGAGAAAGAGATAAGTAACAATATAATTATTACTGAGATCAATAGTTCTAATTTTGATTTCGCTCTGGTGTCTTGAACACAGCGGTTTGCACAATCCACTGAATAAAGCGGAGGAATTACTGGGTAATTAAACAAGTGTGGACATAACAGGAATAACATCATTTTCTAGGTGAAAGTCTATGGATTACATCTGACTCATGTACTTGGCAAAGGGAGACAGTCGGTGCCTGTAATACTAGTGCAGGGCACAGGCGGTGAGGACTTTATTAGGAATCTTTAATGAAATCCCTGAGTAAATCTTCAGCAAGCAGTGATGCTGCCGAATAAAAAGGGTATATAAGATGTATATCACACATCGCTAGGATTCAGCTCTGCTTTCCAGTTCCAGCAGGACGGCACGTGTATGATCCACATTCTTGTGGTCACGTGCCGACGAGAGTCTCCACCGCTTTGCTCAAAATTGCATTCAGAATTTTCTCAGGGCGTGCAATCCCTTTAACAAACATGACTGTACTAAAACCAAAATGACTATCAACACTGCATTATGAAAGACAAATAACACCGCTGGACCATAGCCAAATATTACAGCATACAGTAGTGATAAAACCATCGTACTGATCGTTAAAGGGAATCGGTCAGCAGGTTTTTCTATGTAATCTGAGGGCAAGATGAGGCAGGAGCTGAGACACTGGTTTCAGCAATATCTGACTTATCTGTCAATAGACAATGAACATAGAATGCTGTGATGTGGGCAGGGGTCAGCTTTGTGAGTTCTGCTACATGCTGCTTCAAGACAAGATGTAAAACTCCGATTGTGTCAGAATCCTGCACCCAGTAAACTAAGTGATACATCGTTGGATTCAGGGTCTGATTTCCTACATTACGCTGCTCGCAGGAGGTAACAAAAACCTTCTGACAGATTCCCTTTTACCAAAAGGAATATAGTAGGACTGATATTACCACCATACAGTGACCATATAGTGATAGGTATCATTTCTCCACCAGTGCCCTGCAGAATTTCCGTCCATGATTTATCCCTGAAAAATGTAATGCAGAGAATTTTTTGGCTTATCTATTTTTCCAGCTTCCTCGTCACATTCCCTCCACCTCTACACAAACTTTTGCTTCCCACACAGTAACAGTGCCTCTTTATCTTTCTATTTATCTTTCTTTTTTCCTTTATCTTTTCTTCTTTTTTTATCTTTCCATCTTTCCATCTTTTTTTACCTTTCCTTCTTGCTTCTCTCCCTCCCTCTCTATCACTCACTCCCTCCTTTCTTTCCTTCTTCCTTTTTTCTCTCTCTTTCTTTCTCATATTCTTTTCTTCTTTATCTCCTTCTTTCTTTGTTTCTTTCTCTCCTTCTTTCTTTCTTCTTTCTCTCTCTCTCTTTCTCTCTCTCCTTTATCTCACTTTCTTTCTCTCCTTCATTCTTTTTTCTCCTTTCTTTCTTTCTTTCTTTCTTTCTTTCTTTCTTTCGTTCTTTTTTCTTTCTTTCTCTTTTCTCTTTTTCTCTCTTTCTTTCTTCTCTCTCTTTCTTTATCATATACTTTCCTTCTCTATCTCTTTCTTTCTATATTTCTTTCTTCTCTCTCGTTCTTTCTCATATTCTTTCCTTATTTATGTCTTTCTTTCTTTCTCTCTCTTCTTTCCTTCTCTCTTTCTTTCTTCTCTCTCTTTCTTTCTCATATTCTTTCCTTCTCCATCTCTTTCTTTCTTTCTATCTTTCTTTCTCTCCTTTATTTTTTCTTTCTCTCCTTTCTCTCTCTCTCCTTCTTTCTTTTTTCTTTCTTTCTTCTTTCATTTCTTTCTCTTTCTTCTATCTCTTTCTTTCTCATATTCTTTCCTTCTTTATCTCCTTTCTCTCATTCTTTCTTTCTTTGTTTATTTCTCTCCTTCTTCCTCTATTTCTGTCTCTCATTTCTCTCTTTCTTTTTTTCTCTCCTTCTTTCTCTCTCCTTTCTTTTGTCGTTCTCTCATTTCTCTCTCTCCTTCTTTCTTTCTTATCTTTCTCTCTTTCTTCTATCTCTTTCTTTCTCCACACTCTCCATAAGGAGAAACGATACCCCTTAGACCCCAGTCCAGAGCCTCTCACCTAGCCAAATCAGTTCTCATGCTTCGCACTGACGAGGGCCAACAGCCCGAAACACCGTGTCTGCGAATTGAGATACTGATTTGGCTTTTATCCTAAGTCATATTGCACGACTCGTTAAAGGGTTGATTGTGACTTGTAGGATCGCTGCTTCCAACAGGTGGCGCTATAGAATTAAGTCCTCTTTTTCTCAGAAGAGGCAATTTGAATATTTCTCATATTCTTTCCTTCATTATCTCCTTCTTTCTCTCTTTCTCTATTTCTTTCTCTCCTTTCTTTCTCTCTCTTTCTTTCTTTTTCTTTCTTTCTTTCTCTCCCCTTTTTTTTCTTTCTTTTTTCTCTCTCTTTCTTTCTCCCCTTTCACTTTTTTTCTCTCCTTCTTTCTTTCTTTCTTTCTTTCTTTCTCTTTCTTTCTTTCTTTCTTTTTCTTTTCTCTTTCTTTCTCATATTCTTTCCTTCTTTATCTCCTTTTTTCTTTGTTTCTTTCTCTCCTTTCTCTTTCTTTCTTTTTCTTTCTTTCTCTCTCTCCTTCATTTCTTTCTTTATTTCTTCTCTTTCTTTCGCTCTCCTTCTTTCTTTCTTTTCTCTCTCTCTCTCTTTCTTTCTCCCCTTTCTTTTCCTTTCTCTCCTTCTTTCTTTCTTCTCTCTCTTTCTTTCTTTCTTTCTTTCTCATAATCTATCCTTCTTTGTCTCCATTCTTTCTTTGTTTCTTTCTCTCCTTTCTTTCTCTCTCTTTATTTTGTTCTCTCCTTTCTTTCTTTCCTTCTTCTCTTTCTCTCTCCTTTCTTATCACTCTATTTCTCTCTTTCTATCTCTCCTTTCTTTCTTTCTTTCTTTCTTTCTTTCTTTCTTTCTTTCTTTCCCTTCTTTATTACTCTTTCTTTCTTTCCCTTCATTCTTACACTCCTTTCTTCTCTCTCTCTCTTTATCTCTTTCTTATAATGATTGTTTGGACAGTAGTTTGTTCCTTTCTACACATAGCAATCCTCATTTTTACTTCTGTAGTCATTGCTATCCCCCTCTCGGCCTACTAATTGATAACAGTTGACAAGTAGCTATGGGTTCATATCACAAGCAGCTATTGCCTTTAGCGTAAAATCCCTAGAAAGCACGGAAGCAATGGTACTGTTTATTACTGACTAAGGAGCCATTCATCAGCATTGACTATTTTAGTTTCATTTACCGCTTAAGGCAAACGTTGATGAGCAGGACTATGTTCTCTGAAGAAAAACTTTTAAAAAGCCAGACTGTGTGTTCCTGACAATAAATCATTACTGTTTTTTGTGGAGGAAAATATTTTTTTTTATTATCAAGATACATTGTAAATGGAGATACATAAAAACAATACTAGAACTGTATTTGCTTTTTGCACAATGTGCCTGATAAGAGAGCCAAGAGAAAGTGTGCAACATTTTCCACCATTTAGGTTTTCCCCAGTTAAAAACAGGACCACTTCAAGACGCAGTGCTTCCAAATCTATCGCATTTATCTATTTTACTTACACAAGTACTATATAAATGCTTGTTCCTCCGGAAAAATAAAACACATTCTGCAGAAATAAATAACTGAATTTCTGGGTTTAATTGTACTAAAAATGGGCTATCCAAACTAGAGTCTTCTACTTAGCCCCTCTGGAAAAGTTAGGCGAGCATCCACAGCAATAAACAAAAATCATATACTGTTTAGCTGGCACTGTACAACGTAGCAAGCATAGGTAGGACTTCCTATTGTAATGGCGCTGTAATCACCTGTCTAGTTCTTTGGGTGTGTTATTTGTACTTGTACAGTAAAGCAGCACTATTGTTTTTACTGTATAGCACTGTGATTATATGTATTGTATGGCAGCATTTTTTATATGTCCACTGAGGCAGCTTACATACACTATATAATGAAAGGCGCGAGTCCTAGTGATGAGGGAATCTGCTAAAATTCCAATTCAACAGTTCACTCAAATCTAAACATGAAAATTAATTTGAATCAAAGTTAACCAAAATTAATTTAACCTTCTTTTTTAAATGTAAGGTGAAAGAAAAAATACCTCTACTCCCTCACCTCTCGCTTGTTGCTCAAAGCAGCCCCATCCGGTCTTCTGCAAACTTCCCTTCATCCTCTTCTTTCCATCAGCACCACATGTGCAACATCATCTTTTTGAGTTCCGGCATCTTCACTCAGTGCTGCACTGATAAGTAGGGAAGAGTGGACCTGTGGAAGTTCAGGTTCTGGTATCAAAATCGAACTTTACTCCTAAGTTTGGTTCGGGGACCAGAACTGTAACCGAACTTGAACCAGAACTCGAACCCTATGTTACGTTCAGGTTTGCTCATCTCCACTGATAAGGCCTATGACAGCACATTGTGACATTATTTGCTCAAGGTTTAGTCTACAACATCAGAAGGCTACTTGGTCCTGGAAGTTGCAGAGTGAAGATGTTGGAACAGCTGAAGATAACATGCAATAGAAAGCAAAGAAAAGGCTGGAGGGAATTGAGTAGTAGCCCACATGGGAGGCCGTGCCGATGGGACAGATAGTTGTTTTCTTTTCATTGCTTTCCTGACCCTCTACAAATCAGCAAAATGGCAACCAGCTACCTATCATTTTGCTACATTCACACATAGCAAATCACAAAAAATTCTGATTCAGGTGAAACCAGTCAAATTCATGTAGCCTTATGCCAAATCTCTCACCTCTAAGATGTGCATCTACAGTGGGGAAAATAAGTATTTGATACACTGCCGATGTTCCAGGTTTTACCACCTACAAAGAATGGAGAGGTCTGTCATTTTCATCATAGGTACACTTCAACTGTGAGAGACAGAATCTAACAAAATCCAGAAAATCACATTGTATGATTTTCACATAACTAAATTGCATTTCATTGTATGAAACAAGTATTTGATCACCTACTATCCAGCAAGAATTCTGGCTGTCACAGACATGTTAGCTTTTTTTTAATAAGTCTCCTACTCTGCACTCATTACCTGTATTAATTGTACTTATTTGAATTTGTTACCTGTATAAAAGTCACCTGTCCATGCACTCAATCAATCAGACTCCAACCTCTCCACCATGGCCAAGACCAAAGAGCTATCTAAGGACACCAGGGACAAAATTGTAGACCTGCACACGGCTGAGATGTGCTACAGGACAAAATACAAGCAGCTTTGTGAGAAGGCAAGAACTGTTGGCACAATTATTAGAAAATGGAAGAAACACAAGATGACTGTCAATCTTCCTTGGTCTGGGGCTCCATGCAAGATCTTTCCTAGTGGGGTAAGGATGGTTCTGGGAAAGGTCAGGAATCAGTCTAGCCAGTCTTCAGACCTGAACTCAATAGAAAGATCTGGAGAGGATCTTTATGGAGGAATGGGCCAAAATCCCTGCTACAGTGTGTGCAAACTTGGTCAAGAACTACAGGAAATGTTTGACCTCTGTAATTGCAAACAAAGATTTTTCTACCAAATATTAAATTCCATTTTTCTACTGTATCAAAGACTTATTTCTTGCAATAAAATCCAAAATCCAAAATAATTATGTAAAAATCATACAATGTGATTTCCTGTATTTTATTCTTAGATTCTGACTCTCACAGGTGAAATGTATCTACGATAAAAATTGCAGACCTCTCCATTCTTTGTAGGTGGGAAAACTTGCAAAGACATCAGTGTATCAAGTACTTATTTTCCGCACTGTATATGTACATATATGCAGACCCTTTTTGTTTAACCCCCTTCAGCAAATTATATGTATACCCCTGTTACACCTTTATATGGAAAAATATATTCAGATATACAGCAATGCAACATTATCAGCAAAAGCTGAGAATTAAACACCATTATATAAAAAAAATCATGTATAGTGATCGACTTGTACTAAGTAATATGCTCACTAGATGCCGTTCTGAAGAAAAAGATCTCATTACATTAACAGGATATTAAAGCATAATATGAATCACTTTATCATTATGAAGGCACCACATAATCGCTATGTCAGGCTGATAACACTTTGATTAATGCTTTAATAAACAATTTAGGAAGACAGATAAATAAAACTCATAAAAGGAAGCCCTTTTCACCCTACATATACGCTGGCTTTCTGACCTACATTTGATGATCACACAAGACAGACTATGTGGGGTTTTCCGGGTGCTTTAAAGGGAACCTGTCACCTGAATTTGGCGGGACCAGTTTTGGGTCATATGGGCGGGGTTTTTGGGTGTTTGATTCACCCTTTCCTTACCCGCTGGCTGCATGCTGGCCGCAATATTGGATTGAAGTTCATTCTCTGTCCTCCGGAGTACACGCCAGCGCAAGCCAATATTGCCTTGTGCAGGTGTGTACTCCGGAGGACAGAGAATGAACTTCAATCCAATATTGCGGCCAGCATGCAGCCAGCGGGTAAGGAAAGGGTGAATCAAACACCCGAAAACCCCGCCCATATGACCCAAAACTGGTCCCGCCAAATTCAGGTGACAGGTTCCCTTTAATAACATCAGCCTGCTGTAATATCGTCTTATCCTCCAGGTCATTGTGCGTCCTCCAGTTCAGCCTCTTCAGCTAAATTAGATCTTCAGTTAGTTTAGTGAGGAAATAAAATGCCTAGGAAAGTTAAAGACGTAGCTCTTCTGGATTTTCCATCCTATAATCTCTATCTTTGTTATTTGCTCTAACGTTCCAGCACCGTCCGATGAGGGTGTATTACGGCATCTGTGGTATCACTTCATATTCCACCTGCAAAATTCATAAGTGCTATAATGGTTTACCTGATAGCCTGGGTCTAAGCTTTTTATATTATTGTTTTTCTTCCAGATAAAGCCCCTTTAGGACCCTACTTGAGAATAAAATCGTAAAAATAGACATTGTCTTATCCCAGACGCAGACTAAAAATATTCATGCACCAAGTGGGACCTATCTGTCTCTCTCTATGCCTGTCCAACTACATGCAGAAAGAGTGTAGCAGCACTAACACTGATTGACAGGGGTATAACCAAAACTGAAGGTTCAAAAAATCGTAAAGTGATAGGAAAGTTGACAAGGGTCGCAGTTTTAGGGCTCGCATCACACTGGCCAACGTATAATACGGCCCAGAGCTATCAGATGTTTCACAGCTCCAATATTATCCTATAGAGCAGTGCAGATCAGAATGCTGTGATTGGGCATACAAGTCTATGGGTGGTTAATAACATTGGGCTGCACTCGGATGTCGCATAAACCGACCAAAATTTAGTTCTCCATCATCTCCGCACCTGGAAACCAAAACTTGCATCCGATCACAGTTAAATGACACTCGGCTCACACTTGCAGCATATTTTAAACCAAGGGTCATTTGTATATAGCTTCCGATTTTCTCACATGAGAGAATCATCAGACGCTGCTTGACACTGTGATCGAGTCCTTAAAGATAGAGGAAGATACACAAAATGACTTTCTACCCAAATCTATAGGACTTCCACTAAGCTATAAGTGAAAGCTTCTCAGTTTGGGGAGAATCACCCTTTTAAAAGACATTTTCTCAGCAATATGTCAAGTCTTCTCAAAGAGGTATTCCAATTGTCTTTTGCACATGTTAAATAATCACTGTTGTTTCAACAATTAGAGAAATATGCTCCTTTCTTCACTTATGAGCCACTTACCCCAACATGCCCCCTAAACCCAACATTCAGCCTGAAAAAGAAAATAAATATTGCACAAGACAAGATAAGCTGGCTGTCCACTGAGATGTCAAGTTACCGAGGCTCAGGCACACATATATTACTGCTGCATTACATGGTGTTTTATTTCCCTTGAGTGCTTCACAGCTACACTGCTCAGTACTTCTCTATAATTTCCTCCATGCTGCTGCTGCTGCTTCTCAACATTTGCTACATCGATGCAGGAGAGCAGGAATGTCTCATGTCTGTGTGTACTGTGCGGAAACAACTGAAAATTAGAGAAAAAGGAGCAAGTAGACTATAAAGCAGGTAAAAATGCAGGATGCAGGTCACATAATGGCTAGACATGGTGTTATTCATCATGTACACCCAAGATAGCTTGTTCTGAAAAGTGACCTAAAACTCTTTAAAGTTTAGAAGGCTTCTAAAGGCAAAATAATCTGTGGTGAATGATTTGAGATATAGGGTTCTGCATCCATAGTGTCACCTTTTTCTAATGATTACATAGTGGAAGGGCCGAGCTAATGACTGTGGATGTCATAGATTTGTAGTCGCCTGTGCTGCAGGTAAGAAACCATCTAATATTCCCAACCAGATTGCAATGCAGATGATAAAGGATGAATTATTGTCAGATTGGACTTACTATGTAATCATCACATTGCATTAAAGGTAAAGTAAAAGCCAATCAGTGTAAGTAGAGGATTCCGGTAATGGAACAGATGATTGTACACTGTACATTTAGAAATACATTCGAAGCAAAGAACATGGCTGTCTTTTATTTGGTGCTGAGAACTTTCTTCAAGAGGTGAAAGGTAATTATTATAATAAGCCATTTAAATCCCTAAGACTGTTAGGGTCCATTAGCACGTGCTGGAATCTATCCGCTTGTTTCCACAAGTCACAGATACATGATGATACTTTTGATTCAGCAATGCTTGCCTCTAAAATCTCATTCTACGTATCCTCAGATGCTGGTATCAGGCCCAGGGGTAATCAGTCGGGCGACATCTGGATTTTCATGAAGTAAAGTAGGCAAATCAATTTTAGATTTCAGAAAAACATAGAACGTTAATACAAAAAAATAAAAAAAATAAGATTGCTTCCCCTTCCTTATTCAATTTAATTCTAATAAAGAATGGAAAGTCAGATTTCTGCAGTTCAGGTGGACAGCGCCTTCAGATGGAAATCATGGCATTGCAAGCATTGCAACATGTAATTATGTTTCTGCAACATTTATTAAATATTATATTATTTTTTCCTTTAATAATATCATTGGAGTGCAAATAGTTAAAGCAATAACCTGGTAAAAGGCAGTAAGTTGAAGCTAAAACAGACTGCAGTATGCTGTAAACATGGTGGTGGCATCATGCTATGGGGGTGTTTTTCAGCTGCAGGGACAGGATGACTGGTTGCTAGTGTTGAGCATTCCGATACCGCAAGTATCGGGTATCGGCCGATATTTGCGGTATCGGAATTCCGATACCGAGTTCCGATACTTTTGCAATATCGGGAATCGGGATCAGAATGCATATTCATGTGTAAAATAAAGAATAAAAATAAAAAATAGGGATATACTCACCCTCTGACGCGTCCTGGTTGTAACCGCTGCAACCGGCAGCCTCCGTTCCTAAGAATGAGCGAGTGAAGGACCTGCGATGGCGTCGCGGTCTTGTGATTGGTCGCGTGAGCGGTCACATGAGCGGTCATGCGACCAATCACAAGCCGCCACGTCATCAAAGGTCCTTCACGCGCTCATTCTTAGGAACAGAGGCTGCCGGTTAACACCGCTAGGTCCAGGGTCCGCCGGAGGGGTGAGTATATCCATATTTTTTTTTTTATTCTTTATTTTTTACATGAATATGGATCCCAGGGCCTGAAGGAGAGTTTCCTCTCCTTCAGACCCTGGGAACCATCAGGATAGCTTCCGATACTTGTGTCCCATTGACTTGCATTGGTATCGGGTATTGGTATCGGCGATATCCGATATTTTTCGGATATCGGCCGATACTATCCGATACCAATACTTTCAAGTATCGGAAGGTATTGCTCAACACTACTGGTTGCCATTGAAGGAAACATGAATGCAGCCAAGTACAGAGATATCCTGGATGAAAACCTCTTCCAGAGTGCTCCGGACCTCAGACTTGGCTGAAGGTTCGCCTTCCAACAAGACAATGACCCTAAGTACACAGCTAAAATAACAAAGGAGTGGCTTCAGAACAACTCTGTCACCATTCTTGACTGGCCCAGCCTGAACCCTGACCTAAACCCAATTGAATATCTCTGGAGAGACCTGAAAATGGCTGTCCACCAACGTTCACCATCCAACCTGACGGAACTGGAGAGGATCTGCAAGGAAGAATGGCACAGGATCCCCAAATCCAGGTGTGAAAAACTTGTTGCATCATTCCCAAGAAGACTCATGGCTGTACTAGCTCAAAAGGGTGCTTCTACTCAATACTGAGCAAAGGGTCTGAATACTTATGAACATGCGATATTTCAGTTTTTCTTTTTTAATAAATTTGCAAAAATTACTACATTTCTGTTTTTTTTCAGTCAAGATGGGGTGCAGAGTGTACATTAATGAGAAAAAATGAACTTTTTTTGAATTTATCAAATGGCTGCAATGAAACAAAGAGTGAAAAATTTAAAGGAGTCTGAATACTTTCCTTACCCCCTGTACATATCAAGCTAAAAGCATTAGAATTCTGGTGCAATTTTGCAAAAAATTAATAGTCTTTAATGACTTTTATCAAATTAACAATGTGTTTTAGACACTTTTTATGCCTTGCCCTATTAGAGAGTATGACCTCACTGAACATTGGCATGGCATATAGCGGATGGTCATGGTTTAATCTGTGACACTATGTGTAAAAAATACACATAAATAGTGACACACATTTCTAGCGCAAAGTAAGTGATGTAAACTTAGGCTAGACAATCTTAAAACTAGACAGGTTTATTGAACAGTATGATCCATTTTGATAAATTTGGCAAAATTTAAATTGCTTTAGTCCGCAGCCCAAATACACATTAGAATAATATAAGCTGCACCCGTCGATATTGACGAGTTTGGCCAACAGTCTAATGTGTATTGGGGCACCGTCCAGCTATTTAAAGATGGAGCTGTTGATCGGGTATGTCTAATTTCGGACTGCCGATCATTTTGTTCGCTCATAGATATGCCACCGGCAGACATGTTTGGCAGTGGCTTTCTCATATAGAGCACAGGATTTTTTGGCTGACTGAGCATTCCTTTGTGTGGAAGAGACAGACAAAATTGTGTTGGACCAATGATCAACTCAAGCATTGTTTGCGTGACAGCAATCTAATGTGTATGGGGTCTTAAATTTGAATTGTCTTAGAGTTGAACAGTTTTGATAAATATAGGGTGGTCCAAAAGTAGGTAGACAGTATATGTAATAGGGTTATGAAGGGGGAGATTTATCAAACATGGTGTAAAGTGAAACTGACTCAGTTGCCCTTAGCAACCAATTAGATTCCACCTTTCATTTTCCAAAGAGTCTGTGAAGAATGAAAAGTGGAATCTGATTGGTTGCTAAGGTTTGATAAATATCCCCCTTCATAACCCTATTACACATACTGTCCACCTACTTATGGACCACCCTGTATATGCATGCACTGTGTGATATCTGATATTGCTGTACAGATTATACACGTAAGGTACTTTTACATGGGTGGGCCTACTACTTGTGTTTCACCTCTATATGTGCTAAGTCAGGGCTCATCTGAACTGGAGGAGCTATGCCTGATTTTCTGTCATTCCCTAGTTTGGATGAGACTTTGACACATGGAGATGTTGGATATTAATCACAGGGACCATCCATGTAAAGGGTAGACCTTGATGTGGATGGATGACTTTTGCACTTTTTGATCAAAAAATGCTAGCTAAGTACCTTACTTTTAGGCTATGTGCACACATTTGGAATTGCAGCGGAAATTTCCGCAGCAATTCCGGAACTCCCTGCCCTGCGGCATTGGCATGTGCATTCATGCTAAACACTAGCGTTTTGAAGGCGTACTTAGCTTGCAGAATCCTACCATTTTCCAAGCGATCTGGTTGGTTACACTTGTCAAACATAGTGTTTGACAAGTGTGACCAACTTTTTACTATTGATGCTGCCTATGAGCCTGCTGTGTATTTTTCTGCGCTGTGATTCTGCCGTGGAAAAGTATGCAGCAATAGCACAGCATCGTGGAATCCCATTGAATTCAATGGGTTGTGTATGCATTTTCACAGCATTTTTGCCACGTTTTTGGGGCGAAAAAAGCTGCAAAAACGCATACAATCTGCAATGTGTGCACATAGCCTTAATGTATGTAGCAATAGCGAAGTTTATGTATTCATTGATGGCAGTGTGCTGATGTATAGTATTTGTATATGTTTTTATATTGGACACATAATGTATTTTGCCTCTGTGCTGTATCTTACATGCTACAGCCAAATTTAGAAATTTGGCCCTTTTAAGGTAATACCTCTGGCAAGCTTCAACAATTCCCATTGATTCTGAGAATGTTTTTTCTTGACATTCTGCACTTCAAAAAAGTGGTAAAATTTGTTCGACATGACTTGCATTTATTTGTGAAAATATCACAATTTTGGCCAAAATTATGAACAAAAATTGCAATTTTCAAACTTTCAATCTTTTTATCCTTAAATTAGTTTGTCATGCTGTACAAACTAATTAGCAAATGACCCATTTCCCATATATCTACTTTACATCTGCATCATTTTTAAAATGTCATTTTATTTTGTTAGTATGTTGGAGGGGCTAAAAGTTTAGCAGCAATTTCTCATTTTTTCAACACATTTACAAAACCTGTGTTTTTAGGGACCAATTCAGATTTAAATGGATTTTGAGGGCCCTATATATTGGAAACTTCACAAAGGTGATAACATCTAAAAACTGCACCCCTCAAATACTTCAATACTGCTGTCATGAAATGTTTTAACTCTTCAGGCGCTACATAGGAATTAATGGAAAGTGGAAGGAAAAAAATAAATGTACATTTTACCACAAAAATGCTGCTTTAGCCTCATTTGTTTCACTTTTTGAAGAGGCAACACCAAAACTGGACACTAAAGTTTGTTACCCATCTTCTTACGAGCACAGCGGTACCCCACATGTAGTCAAAAAATTTTGTTTGGAAATATGGCAGGGCTCGGGGCGGAAGGAGCAATATTTGAATTTTGGAACACAAATTTGGCTGAAATACATTGCAAGCGCCATGTCCCATTTGCAGGGGCCCTAAGTTGCTTAAACAAGAGAAACCCCTCTAAATGACCCCATTTTGGAAACTACACCCCTCAAGGATATTTTCTAGATGTTTAGTGAGCATTTTGAACCCAGAGATGCTGCACAGAACTTAATAATATTAGGTCGTTATATTGAATATGTTGTGAAATGGTCAACTTTTTTTATAACTTTTGAAAAAACCCTAAGCCTAAACTGAACCCTAAGCCCAACCCTAACCCTAACTCTAATGGCAAAGAATGAAACCAATAAAAATTATAAAATGAAGAAAAAATGTAATCTTTGTAAAAGGTTTACACTACGGGTGATCGAGGGTTCGCACAGTAAGGCACAGCCTAAGTGCTGTCCTAATCACTAGAGTCTATCGCAGTGACCAAAAGTCAGCAACCAATAGGCAAAATTCTTTGTTGTATTATTGATGATCACATGATAAAGGACCAGAAAAACCATCTCTGATCATGTTCTTCAGGGTCTCAGCTACCCCCGGTAGAGATTTTTTCAACTCTGCGGTGCGCTATTACTTTATTCCCGATCGCCATTTTAAAATGGCGATAAGGGAATAAGACCCCATACTGGCCATCTTTTATTATGCATAGGCAGTCCTTAAGGGGTTAATACTAAAGGTGTGCGAGCCCAATTTAGTTTTTGATAAACTTTTGCTAAATAGATCTCAATGCATATTAGTTTTACAATTCACTGGCATCTCAATGACTAATTGAGAGACTGGATCTTTAATTCTGGAAATACACAATGATGAAATAAGATAAGTTAATTCTGCTGACGGGACAAAATTAACTTGACTAAACTCTATATATTGTGGAACTAAGTGTTAGGGCTAGCGGAACGCACTGAGGAAAATAAGTTTTTTTTGTTATTGGTGCGTTCGCAGCCCGGGGTCCACCGTGCAGGAGAACCTGCTGCTAGACAAATGGCAGCACTATATGGCAGTATTGGCTAGCTTGGTTAACTCACAGAGCAGCCGTGAAAGCAAAGCTCTGTGCCCTGTTAACTTCACAGGAGCACAGGCTAACTACCCAAGAGAGAGCAGTCAGTGGTCATGCATGCACACAAAACTCCTCGCCGGAGGTGCCAGCATTCTAGGGGCTTAATTCAGCCAGGTCCCTGAATGTACCCAGACACACAAACTCCTCGCCGGAGGTGCCAGCATTCTAGGGGCTTATTTCAGCCGGGTCCCTGAACACAATCACACATGACCACACTGGCACAAAGCACATAATTAAGAAAGACACTAGCGCATGGCCGTGCGGCCATGCGTGCCTTTTATAGCTGCAGCCTGAACAGGACCTTCCAAGAAGGACCAATGAGAAGCTGCCGCAAAGCCTGAACACCTTCAGGACCTTGCTGCAGTATCCAAGCACGTGACCCTCGATCTCCAATGAGAGATCTTACCCTGGGCATGCTCAGAAGGAGAAAAGCAAGACTTAGTCCCAAAAGCGTCTGCTTGCCACTGCCCAGCACTGACTACAATAGCAGAAGCTGGAAGAGCAGCAGTAATCCTCCTCACAGAGTCAGATTGAGCGAGACGCTGAGACCGACGTCTCCGCTGAGCAGCCTCCACTCCGGCAGGAGAAGAATGGGAGACTGTAGCGGAGATGTCCCGAGATTCTCCCTGTGCAGAGGCAGGAACTCGAACCCTAACACTAAGCCTCTCAACATCCAAATTTTAAGATCACGCTTACAAATTTGTCTAGTAGAAAAGTATATATGCAGTAAAAAGCCTCTCTTGCCCATAATATTTTCATGAGCTCTCAAAGGTTATCATTGCCAATCATCATGACGATGTGTACAGTATGTAAATCATTGATATGTGGTCCTTTTCACAAAGCTGCATCATTTATATCTTGTTTTGGCAGTTCACATTGAGCTAGATTGAGTAAGTTGAATTGGACTTATCCAAAGAAACAGCCGTATCAGTTCATGGTTTACATGGCATCATGAGATCTGTATTCCTTACATCCACCATATCTGATCCACTATAGTCATTTGTAATAAGGTTGCAGGAAATGGAAGGCTATGTGACGATATCTGATGAAGTGTTGTGTTTTTCAATACACAGCCATTCATATTTGCCATTCAAGGACAGAACTCCGGTTATTGAGGTGGATGAACCTGTCTGCTCATAACTTGATTCAGGGATGCAAGAAGTCATATCTTGCAGGGAGGGCACATCTGTTGAATGAAGTAACCTCCATGTTACTTGTGTTCTCCTTTCTAGCAGTGCAGTAAGTTCAAGGGGGCTTTTCTTTTATTGCAGCTCGTGGTTTCATTGCTATAAAAAACGTTCAACTATACTGTGATAACATAGGTCATGGAGAGTCCACAATTGTTATACCTGAAGAATATTCTGTCAAGTTTAACTGTTCTGTGTTTCTCAGGAAAGGTAATCCAGAATTTTTCATTTTGAAATATTACATATATTACATATTACAATATGCAATTAATAAGATTATTTCACACCATAACAATACTGAAACTTGTCTATAAAAAGTACCTAATATTTGTAACTTATATTTAAGCCAGACATAAGTCTTGTGCAGAGATGGGCAAACGCAAACAGTAAAGTTCTGGTTCTGTACCGAACACCTTGTGTGTCTGTTTGGGTTCAGCACCCAGAACATTGGCTCTTTCCCCCTCTTTCATCTGCATGACAGCATGAGAAACACCTGTGGCTCTAATCTGCAGTAAAAATATTACCGTTGTTCAGAGAGCTGTGGTTCCAACTGGTCACAGATGAGAGATTAATATTCCCATCAGCCTTTGCCTGCTGGTGCTGATAGCAGCAAGAACAGGTGTCGCTGATGGGAGTATTCATCAGTCGGCAAGTGCGATATAAATAAATGAATAAATAAAAGAAATAACTCTTCTATTTTTGGTAACCATAGCAGGCAAAACTGACAGCTGTGGGCTGAAACCCTCAGTTGTCAGCTTTATCATGGCTGGCTATCAAGAATAGATGGGTCCCATGCCCCCAATATTGACAACCAGCCAAGCTAAAGCAAACAGCTGGGGGCCGATATTCTCAGACTGGTAAGGGGCCATGAATATTAGCCCCCCAACCTAAAAATAGTAGCTAAATGCTGCCCCAGAAAATGTGCATCTTTTAGATGGCCAATTCTGGCGCTTTGAAAGGGCTCTTCCTGGTGCTTTGAAAGGGCTCTTCCGCCTTGCCCTTTTGCAGTGGCAAGTGGGGTAATGGTTGTGGTGTTAGTTGCCTCATGGCTAATGACATCCAGCCCACAGGTTAGTAATGGAGAGGAGTCTATAAGACACGCCCATTACTAACCCCATAGTTAGATTGTAAAAAAGACACGGATAGAGTAAAATCCTTTAATTTAAATAATGGCACAAAATCCTTTATTTGAAATAAAAATGAAAAAGCACAGTTATATTCACATCATGCCATTCCATTGATGCACATATCAGCTGTAAAAGATAGAAAATAGTAAACAACCGTAATATTTACCTTTACCAATAATCCACCTATGCATATGTCCCCTGGAAAAGAAGAAAAATAATAAACAGCCATATCCCTCACCTGTCCAACGTGAAGATATTTCATACAGTTCCACGATGATCCAGATGATTTGGAGAGCATTTACACCAAAGACTGCTCTCCCCGCCAGCCGGCTCACATTGACAGGAGCTGTGCAGTTAGCGGTGCCATAAGTGAGGTCACCAACTATGAACTTTGGTGAACTTTCTCATGGCAGCTCAGTGCTACACACTGCAGAAGGACTCGAACATCCACAGGTTTGCCCATCACTTTTCTTTAGTTTTATTTGATAGAGAGTAAAAATAGTAATGCTACTACATAATGCATGAAAGCCAGCCAGAATACAACTCTACAGCCATTTCTCCCTCCATACAGTGACCTGTTAAAAATGGATCTCCCGAAATAGTATGTCTATAACTCTATTGGTGAGAAGACTTTTTTATTTCCTGAGATCATAGAACTCATTTGGAAATTCAAAGGCTGGACAGACATCTGTCTGAGATGATTTAGTGAATCCTGCATGGAGCAGGGGCCTTGCAGCATGACCCTGGAGGACCCTCCCAGCTTATCATTCTATGATATATACAGTATATATATATATATATATATATATACATATATATATATAGACATACATATACAGTATATATATATATATATATATATATATATATATATATATATATATACATATATATGCATTTAGGACACAATTCTAAAAATGCATAATGATGTAAGGGTAGACTTTAAGGATTAACTTTTAATAAATAATTTGTATAAATAAATTTTGTGAATGTAACTTTTTATGACCTAACAATTCTGAATCAACTTTGATTACATGTTTAGTTATTATTTTTAATTATCTTTTTCAATCTTGTGTAAATTACTGGTATTAAATTATAACTTGGCAGTGTATAAATTATGTTACACTAATGTGCTGTGAGTTGTACTCTTGGCTGTAGAAATTACAAGATATATAAAACATTGTACATAACCTACAGTATAAAGTGGAAGTCACTGGACCCCAGATCTTTCACTACATAAGCATGGCATTGCTGTTTTGGCAAAATAACTTCATACGTACATGCACTCCTCAACATTAAAATTGCAACACCAAGAAGGAAAAATCATGGAATTATGCAAGTCACAGGATCAATAGACATGTTAATGATGAAATGATTAAAAAATAATGAAATATGGAAACAACATCTTCAAGACATCTCAATTTATTCAATATTGACGGGATTGAGCCATGTAAAATAATGCTATTAACCCACTATTAACCTGCAGTTCCCAATGCCAGAAATCTCACTCCAGTTAGGTTACTGGTAAAGCCAACAACATTTGTTAGCCCCTCTCCAGATTCATGAAGTCGCGGGCACCTCTTCATGAACCCAAAGCATTTGACTCCTACATGTCCCATCATCAAGACCAGCATGAACAATACCATGCTTGATTAATCATGCCCCTTCTCTTCAAATTCCTTTTCTGATGTTGGCATATAAATATCTATGTTAAACATTGACCAAAACACTGCTCTATCCACAAAAAACTGTCAATGTTGGGAAGGAGAAGAATGTGCCCTCGAATAGAAGATGTGCCAGAGTTTCTTTAAACATTGTGCTGATGTGCAAGATGTTTCCAAACACTAGAAGACTAAGGATAGTTCTGACAAAGTTAGGAGATGTATTGGTCTTTACCAAATGACTAATGGGAAGGTGTTGGCTTCTATCGTGCTCTATCACAATCCCATTAGCAGAAGTGAGTGTATTTATTGAATAATCTGAACCAATCGATATCCTTTCTAAGTGGAATCATTTGGATATTAAAGAATTTGGAGAGTATTCTAATAAAAAATCTATTTTTAAAGGCTGTGTTGACAATCTGTTGTTCAGAGCAACCCTGCACAATGAATTTTATCCATAATCAATTTAGGTTTTAACTCTGCGATATTGCTCTGCACAGTGGAAATAGAAGCAGCAGTGTAACAAATACTTAAGCCGTGCAAAAGGAGGTTTCCTTCTGTAAATAGGACATTTATGCTGCTTTCTAATAGAAATATTGTGTGGGAATTTCCAAACATGTTAAATATTTTTTTATGCTTTCATTAAATAGAAACTAAGTTAATTGATTTTATATTATGGAGTTACAACTACTGCCCAAATATCTATGTCTAATATATTTTTTGCAATTTTTTTAATCATTTGCATTATTTTAAAAAATGCCAATAATGCCATAGAACCATATTTATATGAACCAAAGTATGTAAAGAAGTAATAGGATTGCAATGTCTGCAAGATAGTCCTTAAAAATTACTCCTGTACTGACGCGACCAATCACAGCAAGCCGTGACGTAATTTCAGGTCCTTCAGGATTTTAAAATTACGTTCTGGCTTGTGATTGGTCGCGTCGCGGTCACATGGGCGACGCGACCAATCACAAGCCGTGACGTCACGGGAGGCTGGACACATGCGCATTTTAAAATGCGACGTGACCAATCACAAAGCCGGAACGTAATTTTAAAATCCTGAAGGACCTGAAATTATGTCACGGCTTGCTGTGATTGGTCGCGTCGCGGCCACATGGGCGGCACGCGACCAATCACAAGCCGGGACTTCACGTAAGGAAGTAAACGCGCAAATTTTAAGCAAAGAACGCTGCCGGTTCCCTCGGTGAGGTCCAGGCTGCGTCGGAGAGGTGAGTATAGCAATATTTTTTATTTTAATTCTCTCTTTACACATTATTACATTAATGTTGTTTCGATACCGATACCCGATACCACAAAAGTATCGGATCTCGGTATCGGAATTCCGATACCCGCAAGTATCGGCCGATACCCAATACTTGCGGTATCGGAATGCTCAACACTAGTTACAAACCAAATTTTAGAGGGAATTTGTGGTAAAATAGATTCTATAGTTCCATATTGACTTAAGGCTAACATTTGTCCTAATTGAAATCCCTGCATGTGTTGAGCCTGTCGAACAGTCGCAGGGACCCGAACGTATTATTCTAGCACGCCAAGACAGTCGGTCAGCACACGAGCATGGATAACACCTTATCCGATCACGTTTTCTTATCACTAATAACTATACTTAATTATGCATGTCCCACCTGTTCCGGACAGCCCACTTGTGAACAAATAAGGTGTAAAACCCACAAACTTGGTTGACTCACCATGTACTAGGACTAAAAATGATACAGTGTTAGAAACTCATTGTTTTTTTTATGGAGGATATTCACTTCAACTTTTTTCAAAGTAGGCATTTTTTTTTTCACTTTTATAATGGATTAAATAAAATTTGATTTTTTTATACTTACTGGAAGCTGGATCCTTTACATTTTTTGGACATATCATGTTTGGATACATCATTTTTGTGAACAATTTCATAGGCTTATAAATCTTCTAAATTTAGTCATAGTCCTAAGATTACTCTGCTGTATTTGTAATGTTTATTGGTCTGTGCTCCCTAGCTTACTTATGGGAAGTTAATAATTAATAACTTTGTAGTGAACCCAAACATGTAACATTAAAATCATATTTCATGGATAAAAAACAAGATGATACAATATTAAATAAACTTTGCAAATCTGATTCCCATTTGGATTTTGTACATCATATTATAACCTAAGAGGGGAGATAAATGTTTCATAATGTGACTCTCGTGACCTTTACTATGGAGTCTTATTGCTGTTCCGAACACAAGGAACACTTAAAAGGATGTTGCTGCGAGTATCTCTGTTGTCATAGCAACTGGTTATTGAAGGCAATTTGTCAACAGAGAGCATAGAAGTTTTCAAGCTGTATATACTTACTTTCTACACTGGGGGAGAGGGGTTAATCCAATCAAAGGCCATCACATTCTTACCACTTACAAGAAAACTCATGAGCTCAGCGACTTACACACGGAACGAAACAGTTCACCACCTCAGCATAAGCTTTCCTCAGACAGTCTACATAAATACAGAGCATCACACGTTTTAGTGATTTTTCGTGCTGGCCACGGGGGTCCCAACCCAAGTTTAACAGCTTCATGTATTTCTATGAGTCTGTCACGCTTGGGTCTGGAGAGCTGTGTTCAGCCCATGCATTGTGGTCTGATCTCCAACCGATTTGCATGAACGTCTGAATGAGCACTTAGGGTGCTCACATATACCTGTTTAGGCATTTTTTTCAGCAAGAAAAACACAGATTATAGTCATAAAACTGCAGGGGAAAGGGCACATCCAAAATATCAATGCGTGAAAAGAATTATCTTTATCAATAACAGTGTCCAGTGGGGTGCCAAGGGCACCACCAGTAACATCAAATCCAAGGAACCACTTTTCAGCTATATGACTTTATCCTCCTTCACAAATTTCTATAGACATAAACTGGGTTGATTGTTAAATAAGTAGCTGCCTTTGTCTGTACATAGTGAATCAAGTGTAGAGTATTGTGCCAAGTAATGCCCATATAAGAAGGTGGTGGCCCACTGCTGCACAGGGGCCCACCAGAGGATTCTCCAATTCTCCTGTGGGCCAGTTCAAGCCTGATAACAAATCATAAATGTACTAGAAAGAGCTAACAAATTAAAAAACATCTAAAAATGTACACAAAAACCCCATAGCTGATGATAAAGCAAGCATGTTACCACATGGACCAATATTATGCATATGGGGTACCAGCTTGTTAAAATAAAGTTACCCTATGACTCTATGATACATCCCTGGGAAGAAAAAACTTTGTGATCACATTTAGTAGTCCATATATCAGATAAGCCAATATGGAAATAACAGAAAAATCCCACAAAGACAAAGGTGATCAGAGTATGAATAATTCTAATGAATAATGTATAATCAGATTGTACCATAGTCAAAGATGTAAAAAGAGAAGAAGGTGCATGTGGGGCCAACAATCCCCACAAGCATCGCTAGTAATGACCGGCATCCTCATGGTGGTGACCTTTTAGAGGGCAATTTTTGGGCTGTTAACCCATTTTAATCTTAATGTGGGGAAACTGAAGTTAAAATGCAGAAAGGACTGACAAACAGCATTTACTAAACAGCGCAAAACATGTCCAAAATGCAAGGAAAAAATCACTGTGAATGAGATTTCAGAAACCTTATTCATTGTACTGTTAGTGTACAATTTTGACTGTTTCATGAAGAAAAACATATGGAAAAATGCATCAAAACTGCTTTGTGTCAAATATGCCATAATTAACTACAATTGTTTGAGCGTGAATATTCCACAATGAATTTTCGATCTCTAAGACTAAGTTCCCATATGTAAATGCACTGCATTTTTCTTTAGCTGCGCTTTTTATTGCAGGTGCCTGCACCCTAAGGCTATATTCCCAAGATGAGCTTTTGATGTGTTTTTCCAGATGTTGCAGATTTCCTGCACCATTTCTGAACACATTAAATAAAATTTGTTACTTGGATTTTTCTCAAAATTAAGCAGCGTAAAAACTCATTGTAGGAAATTAGTCTAAGGCTGGAGTCACACTAAACATATGAAAAATCAGTCCAAGTCTCCCTGCCGAGAGTCCTGTGAGTGTCATGCGAGTACAATCCGATTTTTCACATCTAGCACCCGATTTACATCCGAATGCTGTGTGATTTTAACATGAGCTTTTACATACAGCAATTCTCTGTCATTTACACATCGTTTTCAAAGGAAGTATTTGTCCAAACACACATATATGTGTCATCTGGATACAGCAGAGCTGGACCCGTCCTGGGACAAATGGATTAAAAGCATCTCTCTGGAAAGGTGAGGAATATTGTTCTTTGGTTTTTTTTGGATAAGGCCGTAAGTGTGGTTTAATTAAGAATATTAAAGGAGTCTGTGTCTTTCTTTCAATTAAAGGACTTTTTTTCTGGGTGTTCATGTTTTCTTACAATGTGACTATGTGATTAGCAATGGGGCGTCTTATTGACACTGGCTGTAGGTACTGACTTACATATAATTTTATGACTGGACAGTCGCTTATAGGATGTTTCTATTCTACTTTCAAGGACTCCAAGAGAATAATGGTGAATTTCAAGCTCAAAAGCTTTTCTCAGCCGTAATCCTGAGCCAACATGTGCCAGTAGAGTCACATACCAATGCCTCATTGACTTACAGTGATGACAAATGTAGTTTGCTGCCTCACTGTAGCCTCAAAGGATGATACAGTAAAAAAAGTTAAAAAAACATACATTTTCAGAGAAAAAATGTATTTAAAAACATAGATCTTTTTATGTTGACTCAGTAATTGTAAATAATGACTCTGTAACATAAAGCAGACATTAGGTTTGTGTGTCGTTGGTGTACAATTCTTCCTGTGATAAGATATACAGTATTTACACATTGACTAAACAACCTGCCTTGTGGATAAGAAGGGGTTAAATCTAGCTGAGTGCCATCATTCCTCATCCAGAGTGTTTTATCACGGTATTATTAATAACCCCACATAATGCAACTCCGGGAGATGTGATTTTCTTCACTGCCTGATCACAAGAGCTGTGGAATATTCGCTTCAAAGCTAGAGATCATGTAATAATACCTGTAATAGCACCATCACAGCATAATAATTGTCCCCAATGTTCTTACCATCAAGCCTCTGTATTCATCCATCCTTCAAAGCAGCACTCTCCCTGAAGAATGGCTCCTTTTTTTAACCTTACAGTAGATGTGATCTGTGGTCCCCTGGAAACTCACCGCTAAGATATTTATAGTGGTTTTTATGATGGTTTTGACAAATATGTGTAGCTGCAGGGTCACATAACAAAAAACACAAGTAACAATGTCACAACCTAGGTGTTCCTGCCATGTGTACTCTTTGGCTCAGACACCAGGAAGCCGTTTCTTCGGCTGTAGCAAATAGAGAAGTAAGTATTCAGTGTCATTTTCCTTTAGAGCAAACTTCAAATAGCATATTATTCACCCCGAACATTGACCGTCCTCTGTCACTTTACCATCAAGTGGAGGTGACCTGATGCCACATGGTGTAGTTCAGCAGCCGTGCTATATTCCTTGTCAGTATGTGCTACTTGTACTTAGACCATGGCATACCACTCGGCTGTACACCGATGTTGCCTGGTCCTATCGGGTGATCACATTTTTCAGAAAAATTTACATAACTAAAGGTTGAGTATCTGGATATTGCCAACACCCATGTTAAAAGCAGATGATATTAAAACTGTTTGTTTGTGTAAACAAGTCTTATAAACAGATAAAAAGAGGTATCATATCCAGACTATTACCGCTATTATAAATGTAAAAAAACATATATATCAACAACTATTAGATTACTCCAAAATGTTATTCTTTACTGAGTCACACAAACAGACAAATTCCTGTAAACCAGCCCTAAAAAACCCTATTAAAAAACTAAATGGACAGTGTGGTTTCTAAGATGATTTTAAGTAGTAAGAACTCTTATAGCACCAACTATCACAGTACCATAAATAGATGTACTTGTGTACATAATGAAATATAGCATATGACAACAGATCTATATATGAAAATTGAAATTATATACAATCAAGGCTACAGATACGTAGCTAACACACAGTGTTATGAAGTTACAGCTGTGCCACAATAAACTAATTATCATTGTTCCTGTGTTAATCAGGCATACCACATATACTGTACATACAGGTGCTTTTCACAAAATTAGAATATCATCAAAAAGTTAATTTATTTCAGTTCTTCAATACAAATAGTGAAACTCATATATTATATAGAGTCATTACAAACAGAGTGATCTATTTCAAGTGTTTATTTCTGTTAATGTTGATGATTATGGCTTACAGCCAATGAAAACCCAAAAGTCATTATCTCAGTAAATTAGAATACTTTATAACACCAGCTTGAAAAATGATTTTAACATCCGAAAAGTTGGCCAACTGAAATGTATTTTCAGTAAATGCATTCAACACACCCCGGCTATTACAGAACCTCATAATACACATTTCAGCTGCTACAGAACCTCTTTGCACACTTTAGCTGCTACACAACCTCATAATGTACATATCATCTTCTACCATCACGTTAAATTGCTAGAATCACTTTTACTTGCACAGTAAAGCATTACATGGTTATTCGGAAATAGAAGTGACGCAAGCAATGTTGCCCAAAAAACGGAGTCTTTCCAAGTTTCTTTTTTTGCTATTAAGATTTACAAAAGAGAAGGGAACCTAATAGCTGATTCATGTAGCCAAACTACAGGCAGCGTATATCAGAGTCTGGCTGTGTTATTCTATGGGTTACTCTGAAACGTTGGGGCATTTGAGAGAAAACATATTCTTAAAAGCCAGCCAGAGATTATGTATCTCAGGCTACTATCCCGATGCCGATCCCATCATATTCTCCACGTTTCTCTCCCCACCATGTGCTTATAATAGGACTTACTGACTCTCAATGAAACATTATAACATTTAAAGATACATGAATAAAAGCTGGTCAGCATATGCCATTGCTTCATATATGCAAATCACATATGAGCTGTCAGTGATCAACCATGGAACTAGCAAACTGAGCAGAATCCCAACACTACATATTACATGCACCCTTTCAGATTGCTTATATGGTCTTTATAAATTTATTGGCACAATAAAAATAGTTTTAAAAAGTTTTTCTTAATAAGCATGAAAAGTGTTGAATATTCTGGGCATGATGAGGCACTTGAAGAACCTTTACTTCCCTAGGTCAAGGCACCACCTTGCAACTTTCACGGCTGTTTAACCAACCCAAGATTTACGTTGCTGTGCTTTTACTCACACTAGTGAAAGTCAAGCAGCAGTTGGTGGTGGGAGGCGCAAAATTAATCAGTCAGAGTCGGTGCCTTTTTATGCCCAGTGGACTTTAAGCCTCATTTGCATATTGAGGAGAACGTGATTTTTTTTTAATTTTTGAGTTTTTATAAAGAAAGGTATGGAGTGACTTATCTACAAGAACTATCTGTTTAAGCAATTTGGTGTGCAGCCGATCACAGATTTATTTATAAATTTCCAATTAATGCAGTGTGGTGCATGATTCCATGAAGGTGGACACAAACTGGTGGACACAGGTCAGACAGGAGAGTGGACAAACTTCTGATTGTTTCCATTGTCAACTTGCAGAATTACATGACACATATTACACATAATACACAACACATATATTACACATAATATTTTACATTTATGAATGCAGAGGTCACACAACTATGACTGGCCATTTAAGGAAGTTATTATTACATGGCATCAAAATGGCTTTTGCTATGGTATTGCCACTCTGAAAGAATCCGGTCCTCGAAGGTTATTATGGCAGCTGGCTGGGTGCATGTGCAGTAGTAGGAAGCTCTGCCTTTTTACCACCATGTTTTGAAAGATGTACTCTGTTATGACCCCAATGGCGAGGGTCTCAGAAATATCAGCAAGTCTGCGAAGTACAAAAATCCAGCTCATAGGGCAGTGGTAACTGGGTTGACCATATATCTACTCCTAACGCCAACACTAGAAGTAGCCGGGGAACATGCCTACGTTGGTCGCTATATGTCTCGCGCCAGCCGGAGAGCTAACTACCCCTAGAAGAGGAAAACAAAGACCTCTCTTGCCTCCAGAGAAAGGACCCCAAAAGTAGGATACAAGCCCCCCACAAATAATAACGGTGAGGTAAGAGGAAATGACAAACACAGGGATGAACTAGGTTTAGCAAAGAGAGGCCCACTTACTAATAGCAGAATGTAGTAAGATAACTTATATGGTCAACAAAAACCCTATCAAAAATCCACACTGGAGATTCAAGAACCCCCGAACCGTCTAACGGCCCGGGGGGAGAACACCAGCCACCCTAGAGCTTCCAGCAAGGTCAGGATACAGATTATATACAAGCTGGACAGAAATGCAAACAAAAACAAAATAGCAAAAAGCAAGAAAGCGGACTTAGCTTAATCAACACAGGAACCAGGATCAGTAGACAAGAGCACTACAGATTAGCTCTGATATCAACGTTGCCAGGCATTGAACTGAAGGTCCAGGGAGCTTATATAGCAACACCCCTGACCTAACGACCCAGGTGAGCATACAAGGGATGAATGACATACCCAGAGTCAAATCACTAGTAGCCACTAGAGGGAGCCAAAAGGTAAATTCACAACAGTACCTGTCATGATCTCAATGGCAAGAGAACATAGCATCAGCATATATAGGAACTAGCTCTTGGAAGATGGAAACTGAGCTGACCATGAACTAAACCTAACGCACAACTAGCAGTGGCCGGGTAGCATGCCTACGTTGATTCTAGATGCCCAGCACCAGCCGGAGGACTAAATAAAGCTAGCAGAGGAAAATATTAGTCCTAGCTCACCTCTAGAGAAATACCCCGAAAGGAGACAGAGGCCCCCCACATGTATTGGCGGTGAGTTAAGATGAAATAACAAACGTAGTATGAAAATAGGTTTAGCAAATTTGAGGTCCACTTACTACATAGCAGAAGACAGAAAGGACACTTTCATGGTCAGCTGAAAACCCTATCAAAACACCATCCAGAAATTACTTTAAACTCTGGCATTAACTCATAACACCAGAGTGGCAATTCCTGTTCACAAGAGCTTTCTAGACACAGTAACGAAACTACAGCTGTGAACTGGAACAAAAATGCAAAAACAAACATGGACAAGAGTCCAACTTATCTAGTAGTTGTCTAGGAGCAGGAACAAGCACAGAGAGGCTTCTGATAACATTGTTGACCGGCAAGCAACTAACAGAACAGCAAGGTTATATAGCGACTCCCACATCTTGATGGGAACAGGTGAACAGAGAAGATGAAGACACCAGTTCAATTCCACCAGTAGCCACCGGGGGAGCCCAGAATCCAAATTCACAACAGTACCCCCCCCTCAAGGAGGGGGCACCGAACCCTCAACAGAACCACCAGGGCGATCAGGATGGGCCCTATGAAAGGCACGAACCAGATCAGAGGCATGAACATCAGATGCATTAACCCAAGAATTATCCTCCTGGCCGTATCCCTTCCACTTGACCAGATACTGGAGTCTCCGTCTGGAAACACGAGAGTCTAAGATTTTCTCCACAACGTACTCCAACTCACCCTCAACCAACACCGGAGCAGGAGGCTCAACGGAAGGCACAACCGGTACCTCATACCTGCGCAATAATGACCGATGAAAAACGTTATGAATAGAAAAGGATGCAGGGAGGTCCAAACGGAAGGAAACAGGGTTAAGAATCTCCAATATCTTATACGGGCCGATAAACCGAGGCTTAAACTTAGGAGAAGAGACCCTCATAGGGACAAAACGAGAAGACAACCACACCAAATCCCCAACACAAAGCCGAGGACCAACACGACGGTGGCGGTTGGCAAAAAGCTGAGTCTTCTCCTGGGACAACCTCAAATTGTCCACCACCTGCCCCCAGATCTGATGCAATCTCTCCACCACAGCATCCACTCCAGGACAATCCGAAGATTCCACCTGACCAGAGGAAAATCGAGGATGAAACCCCGAATTACAGAAAAACGGGGACACCAAAGTGGCAGAGCTGGCCCGATTATTGAGAGCGAACTCCGCCAATGGCAAAAAAGCAACCCAATCATCCTGGTCAGCAGACACAAAACACCTCAGATATGTCTCCAGGGTCTGATTAATCCGCTCGGTCTGGCCATTCGTCTGAGGATGGAAAGCGGACGAAAAAGATAAATCTATGCCCATCCTAGCACAGAATGCCCGCCAAAATCTAGACACGAATTGGGTCCCTCTGTCAGAAACGATATTCTCAGGAATACCATGCAAACGAACAACATTTTGAAAAAACAGAGGAACCAACTCGGAAGAAGAAGGCAACTTGGGCAGAGGAACCAAATGGACCATCTTAGAAAAACGGTCACACACCACCCAGATGACAGACATCTTCTGAGAAACCGGCAGATCTGAAATAAAATCCATCGAGATGTGCGTCCAAGGCCTCTTAGGAATAGGCAAGGGCAACAATAATCCACTAGCCCGAGAACAACAAGGCTTGGCCCGAGCACAAACGTCACAAGACTGCACAAAGCCTCGCACATCTCGTGACAGGGAAGGCCACCAGAAGGACCTTGCCACCAAATCCCTGGTACCAAAAATGCCAGGATGACCTGCCAACGCAGAAGAATGAACCTCAGAGATGACTCTACTGGTCCAATCATCAGGAACAAACAGTTTATCAGGTGGGCAACGATCAGGTCTATCCGCCTGAAACTCCTGCAAGGCCCGCCGCAGGTCTGGAGAAACGGCTGACAATACCACTCCATCCTTAAGGATACCTGTGGGCTCAGAGTTACCAGGCGAGTCAGGCTCAAAACTCCTAGAAAGGGCATCCGCCTTAACATTCTTAGAACCCGGTAAGTATGACACCACAAAATTAAACCGAGAGAAAAATAATGACCAGCGCGCCTGTCTAGGATTCAGGCGCCTGGCTGTCTCAAGATAAATCAAATTTTTGTGGTCAGTCAATACCACCACCTGATGTCTGGCCCCCTCAAGCCAATGGCGCCACTCCTCAAAAGCCCACTTCATGGCCAAAAGCTCCCGATTCCCAACATCATAATTCCGCTCAGCGGGTGAAAATTTACGGGAAAAGAAGGCACAAGGCCTCATCACGGAGCAGTCAGAACTTTTCTGCGACAACACTGCCCCAGCTCCGATCTCAGAAGCGTCGACCTCAACCTGAAAAGGTAGAGCAACATCAGGCTGACGCAACACAGGGGCAGAGGAAAAACGGCGCTTAAGCTCCCGAAAGGCCTCCACAGCATCAGGGGACCAATCAGCAACATCAGCACCCTTCTTAGTCTAATCGGTCAATGGCTTAGCAATATCCGAAAAACCAGCAATAAATCGACGATAAAAGTTAGCAAAGCCCAAAAATTTCTGAAGACTCTTAAGAGAAGAGGGCTGCGTCCAATCACAAATGGCTTGAACCTTGACAGGATCCATTTCAATGGAAGAGGGGGAAAAAATATATCCCAAAAAGGAAATCCTCTGTACCCCAAAAACACACTTAGAACCCTTCACACACAAAGAATTAGACCGCAAAACCTGAAAAACCTTCCTGACTTGCTGGACATGAGAGTCCCAGTCATCCGAAAAAATCAGAATATCATCCAGATACACAATCATAAATTTATCCAAATAATCGCGAAAAATATCATGCATAAAGGACTGGAAAACTGACGGAGCATTTGAAAGACCAAAAGGCATCACTAAATACTCAAAGTGGCCCTCGGGCGTATTAAATGCGGTTTTCCACTCATCCCCCTGCCTGATTCGCACCAAATTATACGCCCCCCGAAGGTCAATCTTAGAGAACCACTTGGCCCCCTTTATGCGAGCAAACAAATCAGTCAGCAACGGCAATGGGTATTGATATTTAACAGTGATTTTATTCAAAAGCCGATAATCAATACATGGTCTCAAAGAGCCGTCTTTTTTTGACACAAAGAAAAAAACGGCTCCTAAGGGAGATGACGATGGACGAATATGTCCCTTTTCCAAGGACTCCTTTATATATTCTCGCATAGCAGCATGTTCAGGCACAGACAGATTAAATAAACGACCCTTTGGGTATTTACTACCCGGGATTAAATCTATGGCACAATCGCACTCTCGGTGCGGAGGTAACGAACCAAGCTTGGATTCTTCAAAGACGTCACGATAGTCAGACAGGAACTCAGGAATTTCAGAGGGAATAGATGATGAAATGGAAACCACAGGTACATCCCCATGAGCCCCCTTACATCCCCAGCTCAACACAGACATAGCTCTCCAGTCGAGGACTGGGTTGTGAGATTGCAGCCAAGGCAATCCTAACACCAAATCATCATGTAGATTATACAGCACCAGAAAGCGAATAATCTGGTGATCCGGATTAATACGCATAGTTACTTGTGTCCAGTATTGTGGTTTATTATTAGCCAATGGGGTGGAGTCAATCCCCTTCAGAGGAATAGGAGTCTCCAAAGGCTCTAAATCATACCCACAGCGTTTGGCAAAGGACCAATCCATAAGACTCAAAGCGGCGCCAGAGTCGACATAGGCGTCCGTGGTAATAGATGACAAAGAGCAAATCAGGGTCACAGATAGAATAAACTTAGACGGTAAGGTGCAAATGGAAACAGATTTACCAAGCTTTTTAGTGCGCTTAGAGCATGCTGATATAACATGAGTAGAATCACCACAATAGAAACACAACCCATTTTTCCGTCTAAAATTCTGCCGCTCGCTTCGGGACAGAATTCTATCACACTGCATACTCTCCGGCGACCTCTCAGTGGAAACCGCCAGATGGTGCACTGGTTTGCGCTCCCGCAGACGCCTATCGATCTGAATAGCCATTGTCATGGACTCATTCAGACCCGCAGGCACAGGGAACCCCACCATAACATCCTTAATGGCATCAGAGAGACCCTCTCTGAAAGTCGCCGCCAGGGCGCACTCATTCCACTGAGTAAGCACAGACCATTTACGGAATCTTTGGCAGTAAATTTCCGCTTCATCTTGCCCCTGAGATAGGGACATCAAAGTTTTTTCTGCCTGAAGCTCCAAATGAGGTTCGTCATAAAGCAACCCCAAGGCCAGAAAAAACGCATCCACATTGAGCAACGCAGGATCCCCTGGTGTCAATGAAAAAGCCCAGTCCTGAGGGTCGCCCCGGAGCAAGGAAATCACAATCCTGACCTGCTGTGCAGGGTCTCCGGCAGAGCGAGATTTCAGGGACAAAAATAATTTGCAATTATTTCGAAAATTCTGAAACCCGGATCTATTCCCCGAGAAAAATTCCGGCAAAGGAATTCTCGGCTCAGATACAGGTGCATGACAAACAAAATCTTGCAATCTTTGTACCTTCGTGGCGAGATTATTCAAACCTGCAGTTACACTCTGAAGATCCATTACAAACAGGTGGACACAGAGCCATTCAAGGGTTAAGAGGAGGTAAGAAGCAGCTAGACAGCAACTAAGGGCTAGGCAGCAAAACTCTGAAGGGGAAAAAAAAAAAAAAAAAATTTCCCTTAAACACTTCTCTATCTCCTGCTTCAGCCCAAACAATTAACACTTTGTGGGCCGGTCAAACTGTCATGATCTCAATGGCAAGAGAACATAGCATCAGCATATATAGGAACTAGCTCTTGGAAGATGGAAACTGAGCTGACCATGAACTAAACCTAACGCACAACTAGCAGTGGCCGGGTAGCATGCCTACGTTGATTCTAGATGCCCAGCACCAGCCGGAGGACTAAATAAAGCTAGCAGAGGAAAATATTAGTCCTAGCTCACCTCTAGAGAAATACCCCGAAAGGAGACAGAGGCCCCCCACATGTATTGGCGGTGAGTTAAGATGAAATAACAAACGTAGTATGAAAATAGGTTTAGCAAATTTGAGGTCCACTTACTACATAGCAGAAGACAGAAAGGACACTTTCATGGTCAGCTGAAAACCCTATCAAAACACCATCCAGAAATTACTTTAAACTCTGGCATTAACTCATAACACCAGAGTGGCAATTCCTGTTCACAAGAGCTTTCTAGACACAGTAACGAAACTACAGCTGTGAACTGGAACAAAAATGCAAAAACAAACATGGACAAGAGTCCAACTTATCTAGTAGTTGTCTAGGAGCAGGAACAAGCACAGAGAGGCTTCTGATAACATTGTTGACCGGCAAGCAACTAACAGAACAGCAAGGTTATATAGCGACTCCCACATCTTGATGGGAACAGGTGAACAGAGAAGATGAAGACACCAGTTCAATTCCACCAGTAGCCACCGGGGGAGCCCAGAATCCAAATTCACAACAAGTACCCCCCCCTTAGTGAGGGGTCACCGAACCCTCACCAAGACCACCAGGGCGATCAGGATGAGCGGCGTGAAAGGCACGAACTAAATCGGCCGCATGCACATCAGAGGCGACCACCCAGGAATTATCCTCCTGACCATAGCCCTTCCACTTGACCAGGTACTGAAGTCTCCGCCTGGAGAGACGAGAATCTAAGATCTTCTCCACCACGTACTCCAACTCGCCCTCAACCAACACCGGAGCAGGAGGCTCAGCAGAAGGAACCACAGGCACAACGTACCGCCGCAACAAGGACCTATGAAATACGTTGTGAATGGCAAACGACACCGGAAGATCCAGGCGAAAGGATACAGGATTAAGGATTTCCAATATCTTGTAAGGACCAATGAATCGAGGCTTAAATTTGGGAGAGGAGACCTTCATAGGAACAAATCGAGAAGACAGCCATACCAAATCCCCAACACGAAGTCGGGGACCCACACCGCGGCGGCGGTTGGCAAAACGCTGAGCCTTCTCCTGTGACAACTTCAGGTTGTCCACCACATGATTCCAGATCCGCTGCAACCTATCCACCACAGAATCCACTCCAGGACAGTCAGAAGGCTCCACATGTCCCGAGGAAAAACGAGGATGGAAACCAGAGTTGCAGAAAAATGGCGAAACCAAGGTGGCAGAACTAGCCCGGTTATTAAGGGCAAATTCAGCCAACGGCAAGAAGGTCACCCAATCATCCTGATCAGAAGAGACAAAACACCTCAAATACGCCTCCAGAGTCTGATTAGTTCGTTCCGTTTGTCCGTTAGTCTGTGGATGAAAAGCGGACGAAAACGACAAATCAATGCCCATCCTACCACAAAAGGATCGCCAGAACCTGGAAACAAACTGGGATCCTCTGTCCAACACAATATTCTCAGGAATGCCGTGCAAACGAACCACGTTCTGGAAGAACACAGGAACCAGATCAGAAGAGGAAGGCAGCTTAGGCAAAGGAACCAGATGGACCATCTTGGAGAAACGATCACATATCACCCAGATGACAGACATGCCCTGAGACACCGGAAGATCTGAAATGAAATCCATAGAGATGTGTGTCCAAGGTCTCTTCGGGACAGGCAAGGGCAAGAGCAACCCGCTGGCACGAGAACAGCAAGGCTTAGCTCGAGCACAAGTACCACAGGACTGCACAAATGACCGCACATCCCTTGACAAGGAAGGCCACCAAAAGGACCTGGCCACCAGATCTCTGGTGCCAAAAATTCCCGGGTGCCCTGCCAACACTGAGGAATGAACCTCGGAAATGACTCTGCTGGTCCATTTAGCAGGCACAAACAATCTGTCAGGTGGACAAGAGTCAGGCCTACCAGCCTGAAATCTCTGCAACACACGTCGCAGATCTGGAGAAATAGCTGACAAGATAACTCCTTCCTTAAGAATACCCACAGGTTCAGCGACTCCAGGAGCATCAGGCACAAAGCTCCTAGACAGAGCATCGGCCTTCACATTCTTAGAACCTGGTAAATACGAGACCACAAAGTCAAAACGGGAGAAAAACAATGACCAGCGGGCCTGTCTAGGATTAAGGCGTTTAGCAGACTCGAGATACATCAGATTTTTGTGATCAGTCAAGACCACCACACGATGCTTAGCACCCTCGAGCCAATGACGCCACTCCTCAAATGCCCACTTCATGGCCAACAACTCCCGATTGCCCACATCATAATTTCGCTCTGCCGGCGAAAACTTCCTAGAGAAAAAGGCACAAGGTCTCATAGTAGAGCAACCAGGGCCTCTCTGCGACAAAACGGCCCCTGCCCCAATCTCCGAAGCATCCACCTCAACCTGAAAGGGAAGTGAGACGTCAGGCTGGCACAAAACAGGCGCCGAAGTAAACCGGCGTTTCAACTCCTGGAAAGCCTCCACGGCAGCAGGAGCCCAGTTAGCTACATCAGAGCCTTTCTTGGTCATATCCGTCAGCGGTTTAACAACGCTAGAGAAATTTGCGATAAAACGACGGTAGAAGTTAGCAAAACCCAAGAACTTCTGAAGACTCTTAACTGACGAGGGTTGAGTCCAATCATGAATAGCTCGGACCTTGACTGGATCCATCTCCACAGCAGAAGGGGAAAAAATGAACCCCAAAAAGGGAACCTTCTGTACACCAAAGAGACACTTTGAGCCTTTTACAAACAAAGAATTTTCACGCAAAATCTCAAAAACCATCCTGACCTGCTCCACATGCGAGTCCCAATCATCAGAAAAAACCAGAATATCATCCAGATAAACAATCAAAAATTTATCCAGATACTTCCGGAAAATGTCATGCATGAAGGACTGAAAAACTGAAGGTGCATTAGAGAGCCCAAATGGCATCACCAAGTACTCAAAATGACCTTCGGGCGTATTGAATGCGGTTTTCCATTCATCGCCCTGCCTAATGCGCACAAGGTTGTACGCACCACGAAGGTCTATCTTGGTGAACCACTTGGCACCTTTAATCCGGGCAAACAAATCTGACAACAGCGGCAAAGGATACTGAAATTTGACAGTGATCTTATTTAAAAGCCGATAGTCAATACAAGGCCTCAAAGATCCGTCCTTTTTGGCCACAAAAAAGAATCCCGCACCAAGAGGGGAAGAAGAAGGACGGATATGCCCCTTCTCAAGAGACTCCTTGATATATGAACGCATCGCAGTATGTTCAGGTACCGACAGATTAAACAGTCTCCCCTTAGGAAACTTACTGCCAGGAATCAAATCTATAGCACAGTCACATTCTCTATGAGGAGGCAGTGCACTGGACTTAGACTCGCTGAAGACATCCTGATAATCAGACAAATACGCCGGAACTTCCGAAGGCGTAGAAGAAGCAATAGACAAGGGCAGGGAATCTCCATGAATTCCATGGCAGCCCCAACTAGACACTGACATAGCCTTCCAGTCCAAGACTGGATTATGGGTCTGTAACCATGGCAAACCCAAAACAACCAAATCATGCATTTTATGCAGAACAAGAAAACGTATTACCTCCCGATGTTCGGGAGTCATGCACATGGTAACCTGTGTCCAAAACTGCGGTTTATTTTTTGCCAATGGCGTAGAATCAATACCCCTAAGAGGGATAGGATTTTCCAATGGCTCCAGAACAAAACCGCAGCGCTTGGCAAATGACAGATCCATAAGGCTCAGGGCAGCACCTGAGTCCACAAACGCCATGACAGGATACGATGACAGTGAGCAAATCAAAGTTACAGATAGAATAAATTTAGGTTGCAAATTACCAATGGCGACCGGACTAACAACCTTAGTAAGACGTTTAGAGCATGCTGAGATAACATGTGTAGAATCACCACAGTAGTAACACAAGCCATTCTGGCGTCTATGAATTTTCCGCTCACTTCTAGTCAGGATTCTATCACATTGCATTAAATCAGGTGCCTGTTCAGACAACACCATGAGGGAATTTGCGGTTTTGCGCTCCCGCAACCGCCGGTCAATTTGAATTGCCAGGGCCATGGAATCATTCAGACCTGTGGGAATGGGAAAACCCACCATCACATTCTTAATGGCTTCAGAAAGGCCATTTCTAAAATTTGCAGCCAATGCACACTCGTTCCACTGGGTCAGCACGGACCATTTCCGAAATTTTTGGCAATACACTTCAGCCTCGTCCTGGCCCTGAGACATAGCCAGCAAGGCTTTTTCTGCCTGAATCTCAAGATTGGGTTCCTCATAAAGCAAACCGAGCGCCAGAAAAAACGCATCAATATCAGCCAATGCCGGATCTCCTGGCGCCAGCGAGAAAGCCCAATCCTGAGGGTCGCCCCGTAAAAAAGAAATAACAATTTTCACTTGCTGAGCAGAGTCTCCAGAGGAACAGGGTCTCAGGGACAAAAACAATTTACAATTATTCCTGAAATTTCTAAACTTAAATCGGTCTCCGGAAAACAGTTCAGGAATCGGTATCTTAGGTTCTGACATAGGATTTCTGGTAACATAATCTTGTATGCCCTGCACACGAGCAGCAAGCTGGTCCACACTTGTAATCAAGGTCTGGACATTCATGTCTGCAGCAATCACAAGCCACTCAGAGGTAAAGGGGAAAAGAAAAAAAAAATGAGAGAGAGAAAAAAAAAACTCAGAACTTTCTTTCTTATAATCCCGCTTCTGCAATGCATTTAACATTTAATACTGGCCTGGCAAACTGTTATGACCCCAATGGCGAGGGTCTCAGAAATATCAGCAAGTCTGCGAAGTACAAAAATCCAGCTCATAGGGCAGTGGTAACTGGGTTGACCATATATCTACTCCTAACGCCAACACTAGAAGTAGCCGGGGAACATGCCTACGTTGGTCGCTATATGTCTCGCGCCAGCCGGAGAGCTAACTACCCCTAGAAGAGGAAAACAAAGACCTCTCTTGCCTCCAGAGAAAGGACCCCAAAAGTAGGATACAAGCCCCCCACAAATAATAACGGTGAGGTAAGAGGAAATGACAAACACAGGGATGAACTAGGTTTAGCAAAGAGAGGCCCACTTACTAATAGCAGAATGTAGTAAGATAACTTATATGGTCAACAAAAACCCTATCAAAAATCCACACTGGAGATTCAAGAACCCCCGAACCGTCTAACGGCCCGGGGGGAGAACACCAGCCACCCTAGAGCTTCCAGCAAGGTCAGGATACAGATTATATACAAGCTGGACAGAAATGCAAACAAAAACAAAATAGCAAAAAGCAAGAAAGCGGACTTAGCTTAATCAACACAGGAACCAGGATCAGTAGACAAGAGCACTACAGATTAGCTCTGATATCAACGTTGCCAGGCATTGAACTGAAGGTCCAGGGAGCTTATATAGCAACACCCCTGACCTAACGACCCAGGTGAGCATACAAGGGATGAATGACATACCCAGAGTCAAATCACTAGTAGCCACTAGAGGGAGCCAAAAGGTAAATTCACAACAGTACTCCCAATCAATATCTAATACTGGAGATAAGACGAACTGCTCATGTTTCTTCCCTCTGCTCACCTGATTATACCCAATATTACAATCGCCTTGGGTGGTTCAACCTTAACTCTCATGCATCAAGCTCACTGTCTTGGAGTCATATTTGACACAGAACTTTCCTTTATTCCCTATATCCAATTGCTCACTCTCTCATGTCACCTGCATCTTAAAAACATCTCTAGAATATGACCTTTTTTCTCCTTTGAAACAGCAAAAACTCTTACTATCATTCTTATTCTTTCTCATCTGGACTACTGCAATTCTCTATTGATCGGTCTCCTAATCAAAGTTTCTCCTCTCCAAAACATCCTAAATGCAGAAGCCAGGGTGGTATTTCTGTCCAGCTGCTACGCTGAGGCCACTATCTTATTCCAATCATTGAGCTGATTGCCCATCCGCTAAAAAATACAATACAAACTTATCTCTCTCACCCACAAAGCTCTCCACAGCTCTATACCACACTATGTCTCCTCCCTCATCTACGTCCATCACCTTAACCATGCTCTCCATTCTTCAACTGATAAGACGAACATTCTAAACTATCTGAACGTTGCACCTCTGTCTCCAAGACTTCTCTGGTGCTGCACGAGTTTTCCAAAATACACTACCTCAGACAATACGACTAATACCTAGCCCACATATTTTTAAGTGTGCTTTAAAAACACATCTCTTTAGGCAAATCTATTAATAGAGATGCTGAGGTAAGAGACTGCTCACAATGCTTTCTACCCTGTCTTTTTGATCAAACAATGGAGATACTAGGGTTTTGATCTAAGAAGAAGCTTTTCACACTGCTATCCACTCATCCTTTCTTTTCGAAAACTGGAGACAGTGAGGTGCTAAGGTAAGAAGAGACTGCTTACACTGTTGTCCACCATATCTTTCTCATGAAATACCAGAGATACTAAGGGTGCTGAGGTAAGAAGAGATTGCTCACGCTGCTGTCCACCTTATCTATCTGTTCTAGGACTAGTGAAACCAGGGGTGTTAAGATATGAAGTAGCTGGTCACACTTCTGTCTACCAATTCCCAGAGAAAATGCATTGTGCGTGAAACAGCTGACCAACTTGCTGACCATTACTGCGGTATACTTTGTGACTATTCTATCTATAATAAATTACTATCTTCCTGGATTTTACTACTATGTGGTTCTGCTTATTAATTCTTTGCAGAAGACACTTCAATGTTATTCTGTCTCTTTGACCTTTATAAGAAACACAAATATTTGTTATTTCATTTTAACAGATCTATCTTACACTTTCAACGTTGCTAGCTTTTTGTGCTTTGTTACTTTGTGTTTGTCTTTTTCTTTTATTACCTATTTAACAGCGAATACAATTTGGATATTTGTATTTAGACGTCTCAGATGTTCTGAAGAGCTATACTAAAAGCTGCACAATTAAATAGCATTGTGAGAAGTAGTTTTCAACCCTACTAGAAACAAAAGGGGCATCCTTATCACGCAGCTGCACTAAAGCAAATGACAATCAATGAATTAAAATTAAAAATAAAATACTGGAAAAAGTTGTTTGTGTAACGGGTATCTAACTCTTTGATCAGGCACAAGCTATGACTAATTACATAACACATCAAGACACTGGGACATCACAATTTGTCAACACAACAATTTAATGCATCATTTAAATGAAAGAATTATATCATAGCGAGCAAATGGTGCTGACGGGTTTCCATAGCAGCCATGCGCCTACTGCAAGCTCTATGGCTGCCATTTTCATATTATGGTGAAGACAAATAATAAGCAGAGATTCATAAGAGACTAGGATTTTAAATATATATGCAATACTATGTTATCATGGTAAATAAAAGTCGACTAAATAAAAAGCAATAGGTAAAAAAAAAGTTTAAAAAATTAATAAATTTAAGAATATGAACCATTTTTTCCCTTTAAACCTCTTAGTGAACAAGCTAATTTTGACCTTAATGACTGGGCCAATTTTTAAAAATCTGACCAGTGTCACTTTATGTGGTTATAACTCTGGAACGCTTCAACAGATTCCACTGATTCTGAGACTGTTTTCTCGTAACATATTATTATTATTTATTTATATAGCACCATTGATTCCATGGTGCTGTGCATGAAAATGGGTTACTTACAAGTTACAGATATCACTTACAGTAAACAAACTAACAATGACAGACTGATACAGAGGGGCGATGACCCTGCCCTTGCGGGCTTACATTCTACAGGATTGTACTTCATAATACTTGTAACATTTGTTCAATAAGACTTGCTATTGGTGAAAATATCGGAAACTTGGCAAAAATATAAAAAAAAATAGCAATTTTCAAATTTTTTATTATTTTGCCCTTAAATCATCTTTATTTATCTCACACAAAACAGTTATTAATTGACATTTCTCACATGTCTACTTTACATCTGCATCATCATTTTTTTTTTTAGGAAGTTAGAAGGGCTAAAAGTTGATCAGCAATTTCAAATTTTTCCAACAAAATTGACAAATCCATTTTTTAGGAACCACATCACATTTGAAGTGACTTGAGGGGGTATATGACATAATATACCCAAAAGTGACACTATTCTAAAAAATCCATCCCTCAAAGTACTAAAAAACATATTCAAAAAGGTTATTAATACAATTTTTTTCACAAGGGTAACAGGAGAAAATGGACCTCAAAATGTATTGGGCAATTTATCTTGAGTAAGTCAATACCTCAAATGTGGGGTAATCAACTGTTTGGGGGCACAGCAGGTCTTGGAAGGGAAGTAGCAATGTTTGACATTTTTTAAAGCAAAAATGGCTGGAATCGAGAGCTGGCGACAGGTTGCATTTGGATAGCCCCTGATGTGCCTAAACTGTAGAAAGCCCCCAGAAGTGACCCATTTTGGAAAATAGACCCCTTAAGGAATGTATCTAGATGTGTGTTGAGCACTGTAAACCCCCAGATGCTTCACAGAAGATTATAACTTATTGCTGTGAAAATAAAAAAAAATCCCATTTTACCCACAAAAATGTACTTTTAGCAGTAATTTTTTATTTTTACAAGGGTAACAGGAGAAAATGGACAAAATAATTTGTTGTGCACTTTCTCCTGTGTACGCCGATACCCCATATGTGGGTGAATACTACTGTTAGGACGCACGGCATGTCTCATAGTGGAAGGAGCACCGTTTTACTTTTTGAATGCAAAAAATGGCTGGAAACGAGAGAAGAGGCCATGTCCTGTTTGGAGAGCCCCTGATGTGCCTAGACAGTGGATACGCCTCACAAGTGATAACATTTTGGAAACTACAGGGTGGGTCATTTATATGGATACACCTAAATAAAATGGGAATGGTTGGTGATATCAACTTCCTGTTTGTGGCACATTAGTATATGGGAAGGGAAAAACTTTTCAAGATGGGTAGTGACCATGATGGCCATTTTGAAGTCGGCCATTTTGGATCCAACTTTATTTTTTCCAATGGGAAGAGGGTCATGTGGCCCATCAAACTTATTGAGAATTTCACAAGAAAAACAATGCAAGGAAGTTGATATCACCAACCATTCCCATTTTATTTAGGTGTATCTATATAAATGGCCCACCCTGTATACCCCTAAAATAATGTATCTAGATGTGTTTTAAGCACCTTGAACCCCCTGGTGCTTAATTGAAGTCTTTATTGTAGAGCTGTGAAAATAATAAATCACATTTTACCCACAAAAATGTTATTTTAACCCCAATTTTTTTTTATTTTCACAAGGGTAACAGTAGAAAAGGTACCCCAAAATTTCCTGTGCAATTTCTCCGGAGTACACCAATACCCCATTTGTGGAGGAAAACTACTGTTTTGGCGCACAGCAGGGTTCGGAAAGAAAGGAGTAACGTTTTGGAATGCAGACTTTGATGGAATGGTCTGCGGGAGTCATGTCGCTTTTGGAGAGCCCCTGATGTGCCTAAATAGTGAAAAAAAAACAAGTTAACCCATTTTTTAAACTAGACCCCTCAAGGACTTTATCCAGGGATATAATGAGCATTTTGAATGCAGAAGCATGACACAAAAATTGATAACATTAAAGGGAATCTGTCACCCCAAAATCAGCTGCGGCCACCGGCATCAAGGGCTTATCTACAGCATTCTGTAATGAAAGATCCTGAAAGATGAGAAATAAAAGTTATATTAAATTCACCCAGGGGAGGTCCCGCTGCAGTCCGGGTCCGATGGGCGTTGCGTTCTGGTCCAGCGCCTCCTATCTTCATACGAAGACGTCCTCTTCTTGTCTTCTTGCTGCGGTTCCTGCGCAGGCGTACTTTGTCTGCCCTGTTGACGACCTTGGAGGATGTTCATTTAGTTGTTTAATTTTGTAGAAAAAAAGCAGATCACAAAGATGGCACAAAACTAATGTCTTTTCAAATGACAACTTTTCTGGCTTGGTTAACAAAAGTAACTATTACTGACTACCACATTTTTTGTTCTTGATTTCTTTTCGTGTTTCTGAAAGCCACAAAGTTGCCATTTGAAATTACTTTAGTTTTGTGCCATGTCTGTGATCTGCTTTCTTCCTACAAAATTAAACATCTGAATGAACATCCTCCGAGGCCGGTGATCCCATAATTTTTGCCAGGGGTTATTTTTTTTTTAGGCTTTTTTGCTATCATACAGTAAAAATATTTTTTATAAAAAATATTTTTTTTAGTGGCCATATTCCGAGAGCCGTAACTTTTTTATTTTTTCGCAAGAAGAGCTGTGAGGGATTGTTTCTTATGGGATGAGTTGCAGATTTTTTGGGGTACATAATATTTTTTGATCACTTTTTATTCAGATTTTTCAGAAACAGAATGAACAAAACTAGCAATTCAGTTATTGTTTTTATTTTCCGCACTTTTCACCATGCAGTGAAAGCGATAAGACCGATTTGTTTGATGGGTCAGTACGATTACAGTGACAGATTTATACTTTCTTATGCTTTGCTCTTTTTACATGCAAAAAGCAATATTTAGCAAAAATTAGTTTGTTTTGGCATTGTCATATTCTGAGAGCTGTAACTTTTTTTTTTTTTGCTAACTGACCAATATTAGGGCTTCTTTTTTGTGGGATAGTTTGGCATTTTCATATGTGCCATTTTTTTTACATATGACTTTTTGATCGCTTTTTGTTCACTTTTTTGTAAGCTAGTATAATGAAAAGGTGACATTTTTAGCACATTTTTTATTCGTTTTTTATGGCGTTCACCAAATGGAATAAATAACGCACCAGTATTAGATAGCAGGTTGTTCCAGAAGTGGTGATAGCAATTATGTGCACTTTTTTTTGTTTATTTTTGCTTTATCGCAAATGCTGCATTTTGAGTGGCAAAATGGATTTTAGTGATTCTTGTGAACTTTTTTTGTGTTTTTTTTTTACTTTTTTACATGTTTTATTTTGATTGTTTTCACTTTTTTACTTAGTCCCACTGTGGATCATGTATAATTGTTCTTTTGATCACTTGACTCATACACAGCAGAGTATCACATCAGCATCTTACAGGCAGGGAAGGAGGCATATTAGCATCTGCTCTCAGTAGGTGCTCACAAGCCACCTTCCCTGCAGGACCCCAAAGGACCCCACAACTATCCTGTGGCTTGGGGTCTCCTTGGAGTCCATCAAGACAGCACAATGGCATCACGTTGTCCTGATGGAAGCACGCTGGGAACTGTTTCCCTGCGTGATTCTCATCTATGCTGCTGTCTGTAGTGACAGCATCAGATGGGTTAAATGCCTACGATCAGTGCTAGCACCGATCATGAGCCTTGCTGCAGGCTCTCACACAGAGCAGACACCCGCACCCTATTGCCGCAGAGCTCAGTGTGAGGCCGCGCGATCGGTGCGCCATACCTGTACTGCTATTTGTGTGAACGCAGCTCCCACAGAGCAGTATAGATACGGCACAAGTTAGGAAGAGGTTAAGGGACACTATAAAAATTATTTTTTATTTAGAAAATGCAGCATATCAATTATTTCAGTGTTTTTGCTGTAGATTTTTCACTATTGAGATCAAAATTGTTTAACAGAAAAAAATCACCAAAAACGCTTCAAAAACAGCCACAAAAGTGCACCACAAAAGAAATGTGCATAATTTCCACTGTGGTTCTATGATCATAGTATGAATTTTAAATGCAGAAAAATGCAACAAAAAAAGAATGTGCATACATACCCCTAGATCTGATGATCCTGGGATATTTGTTTTGAAAATTCACATCAGAAAACCGGTAGAATCCTTTATGAAAGATTACATTCAATCACTCTCTGCAGATCTTTCCAGCAAAAGTATGTTTGCAGGATTCTTTTTGCCCAAACAGCAGATTTTATTTTTCTTTAATGATTCTCAATTAGACTGATATCTTGTAACTTTATACGAACCATTTTTCTATCTGAGGCTATGCGCACACGTTGCGGATTTTGATGCATTCCCGCAGCAGTTTTGGATGCACAGAATTGCATCAAATCCGCAGTGTAGTGCACATCCAATGTTAGCCAATTGGAAATTCAGCATTGGTGTGCATATGCTGCAGAAAAATACGCGCAGATTTGCAGGGTTTTATTTTCCGCAGCATGTCAATTCTTTTTGCGGATCTGCAGAGTTTCTGCACCCATTGTCTTACATTGAGTGAGGCACATCTGCAGCAAAACTGCAGGTTTAAAAACATCTGTGGTTTTGCTGCAGAGTTGCGTGCAAGAAATGCTGAAGATCAGGAGGAGGAAGAGTGTGTGGGTGGAGACTGTGTGTGTGGGCGGAGACTGTGTGAGTGAGGAGAAGATTTGCATGTCTGTGTGCAGGTGTCTGTGTGTATCTGTGTGTGTCTGTGGCGGTCTACGGGTGTGTTCGGGCATGTGTACCTGTCTCTGTGTAGGCAGGCATCATCCGATAGGACTATTAGTCCCATCCGGCAATGCCTGCTACAATGACAGCTAGCCAATGATGGGACAGTATTCTCATCTTCTGGCTACGGTGTTCAAGTGTAAAAAAAACCACATACACACGCATACAGTACACACTCACCAATCACCTAGTCCCGGACACCCTCGATCACCTGTAAAAAGAGTAAAATAATAAACCAACAGTATACTCCCTGTTCCGACATAGTCCATTTAATAACGAGTGTCCCATGACAATCTCCCATGGAGAGCTGTCACATCGGGAGATGTGACCGCTCTCAAGGGGCTCTGTTGATACAATGACAGAAGGTATCCTTCCACAGTGCATCACTCCACCATCAGAGGTCAATTGAGTTCAAGTTGTCACTTGTGGCATGTTGCGTGGGAAAATTCTCATGCAGCAGTTCCGTAGAGTGAGAGCATGAACTCATTGAACACTCAGTGATTATACTGCAGGGGCCATTATCCTGTCAGTGTTTCACTGGAGGCCCTGTAGAGCAGTCATATCTCCTGATGTGACTGCTCTATAGGGGAGATCATTGCGGGACACTCATTATTAAATGGGCTATGGCAGAAGAGGGAGTATACTGTTGGTTTATTATTAGTGATGAGCAAGTATACTCATTGCTCGGGTTTTCCCGAGCACGATCGGGTGGTCTGAGTATTTAGTTGTGCTCGGAAATTTTGTTTTCGTCGCTGCAGCTGCATGATTTGCGGCTACTAGACAGCTTGAATATATGTGGGGATTCCCTAGCAACCAGGCAACCCCCACATGTACTCAGTCTGGCTAGCAGCCGTAAATCATGCAGCTGCGTCAACAAAAATTTAATTTCCGAGCACTCACAAATACTTTGAGACCACCCGAGCGTGCTCGGGAAAACCCGAGCAACGAGAATACTCGCTCATCACTATTTATTATTTTATTTTTTTTATAAGTGAACGAGGGCATCACATGGATTAAGAGAACAATAAAGATGGCAAACTGTGTTTAGTGTTTTATTTAATTTACATACTTTATTCTGGCTGTGTGTTTATTTAACCCCTTAACAAGTATAGGATTAGTAATGGATAAGTATCTTATTGATGCCTCTCCATCACTAACCCGGCTTGATGTCACCTTACAATACAAAGGTGACATCAAACAAACATTACCCCATATGCCACTGCTACAGGGCAGTGGGAAAAGAGAGGCTAAGTGGCAGAACTGGCACATCTTAGAGATGCACCATTTCAGAGGTGCTGTGTGCTGGAGTTTGTAGCCAGGGGTGGGCAATATCCATGGCCCCTTCCAAGGCTACTAATATCAGCCCACAACTGTCTGCATAGCCTTTTCTGGCTATTAATTATAGGGGGACCCCACATTGTTTTTTTGGGCCCCCCCTATTTTAGTAGCCAGTAAAGGCTAAATATACAGCTGCGGGATTATATTCATAGCCTGGGAAGATCCATGGGTATTAACCCCTTCCTAGGCTATAAACATTGGCTGCCAGTCACTGGCTTTCCCTCTCTGGCCAGACAATTGTGTGGGAACCCACCCATTTTTGTTTTAATTTTTTTAAATTAAACGGATATTGTGTTTCAGGCTGGGGTCACACTTGCAAGAAACTCCCACAAGTCTCGAACCTCAATAGTTTCTCGCAAGTGTGACCCCGGCCTAACCAGATTTTGTGTGTGTGTCTTCATTTAACTCTATATGTACCATTTTATTATGTTTATTACTAAACATCATTCTTGGCATTATTTCTCTATCTATCTATAGATTTATCTATCCTTCTATCTATAGATATATATATATATTCATCTATCTATAGATATATCTATCATCTGTCTATAGATATATCTATCTATAGCTATATCTGTCTATAGATAGATTTCTATAGATATATATATATCTGTAGATAGATAGATAGATCTATAGATCTATCTATCGATCTATCTATCTGTAGATCGATCTATCTCTAGATCTATCTATATATCTACAGATCTGTCTATCTCTAGATCTATTTATCTATAGATATTTCTATCAATCAATCAATGTATCTATCTACCTATCTATCTATCTATCTATCTATCTATAGATCCTATCTATCTATCTATCTACCTATCTGTGTGTAAACATTATTCTTTAATGGAGTATGTAAAAGAAGAAATTGGACAAGGAAATTATATCACAATTCTTTATTTTGTTCAATAATAGATCTTTATTTAGCCTACAAAAACGCATACAAATCTGCATGAAAAAAATGCATGAAAATCCGCATCAAAAACACATCAAATCCATGAGGATTTTTACCTGCTTTTTCTGCCAAAAGATGCAGAGTCTGCACAGAAAATTCCACAGGCAAATCTGCAGTGTGTGCATATAGCCTTAACCATCCCTGTGTACTTTTGGATGTGCATTTTGTGTCTTTATACTGCTGTAGGAGCCATATTGTTTGACTGAGATCAATTTCCTTACACTTGTGAGCAGATTTTACTCTAAATTGCTTTTTTGTTGATTTGACTTTTCCTGTAAAATGCTGAAAAAGGCATTATCATAATATTATAGATTCCCCAGTGTTACTATGTTGGTATGGTGCATTTTTGTCCATAAGCATATTGTTGAATTTTTCTGCCAAAGAGCTCTAGTTTGCTCTCATCTGTCCATGAAACTTTTTCGAGGAAGAATTATGGCTTTTCTATGTAACTTTTCGTGAAGTTTAGTAGCTAAATTTTATGCCTTTCTTAAAGTACTACAATATTTACAGAAATGCATTCCCCCCATAGAACCCTATTTTGTTGAGTGTACATCATATGTTATAACCCACTTGCAAGGAAACTTTAGCATTCTTCCCTGTCATTTGCAAGCAATCATCATTGTACCGTGAAGACAATTCATGGCCTAATTTCTCTGAACAGCAGATGGATATAGTTTGGTCCCACTGGTTGCTGTCAGTTCTGCACTGATGGCAATACTTTCTTGTGGACCTATCACCTACAAGTGGGGAGTGTCACACTTTTTGTGTTTGGAAGGTGGAGCTCCGCCTCTCATACACTCCCCACTGTGATGGCCCTATTGAGCGATGCACTCTGGACGCTACTGCGCATGCGCCGGCGTCACCGATTCTACTTCCGGGTCTATGATATAAAAACACAATGAGACACACTATGGATACACCCTGTTGAAAAAGCCACGCGAAACGCGCGTCCGGGGGGACCGAGCAAGGTGGGGAGGACACACCTGATTTACAATGGGTAAGCAGCAATTACATGTGCTTATGAATATATGACCTTTTGTACTCTGGGCTATTTGCGCCATATGAGTGGAACGTAGTAATTGTATTTGGTCATACATTCCTTCTATTTTCTGAGCTGACGCTGCCACCCAAAAGGTGTATATGTGAACTCCCCCCTGACTTGGTCATTGCCGCATTTCCTCCTATGTGTCTTCTGCGATATGGCGGTATTAACAATACACCCATGTTTTGTATTTTTAATTCTGTTTTTGTATTGATTATTTAATAAACTTTTTGTATATTGTTCTCTAAATATGTTGAAGTGGACTCTTTTCCTCCGTGTTTTTGTTTATGTATTGATTTGGAGTAGTCCCAGAAGGGCACCTGAGGAGTGCCTAGAGAGAGTTGGTACTTACCACTCACACATACTGAGTATATTGGTGCTTCATGACTGTAATATTAAATATTGCTTTTCTGTGTTTCCCACAGCAGTTAGTCAGAAGTCAATGGATTTTCGTAGTCGGGACCAGACATGGTTGTCTCGGCTGCAGGAGGCCTTTAAGGAGGATAATGTCGGCTCTACTGTCGCGAGTGGTGGTGATTCTAGAGAGAGGATTGCCAGGCTGAGGTTATTGCTGCATAAAAGGACAAAGCTGTGGTGGAATAGGGCCACTTTGGGGCAATACCTGGCTCGCAACCTGATTCCGAGGGGCTTACGTGTCCAAATTTTCCCCTCTTATCCAATTGAAGACGAGGTATTTAAAACCGAATGGGAGAATACTGCTAATATATGTTCTAGAGGCTTCATCGGTTTGCTTATTAAACTTGATGAGACCAAACTAGCGGAATTGGAGAAGGAAATTGACGATATTCAACTATTTATAAAAGAAGATTTGACACCAGAAGCATTGGGGAAACTCAATGGTGACCTTGAGAGTGATTTCCTCAAATGGGAGCAAGAGATAAGTGCGGTCAAGACAAAAAAACTGCAAAGAGACAATTCAGACTACCGCGATAATCACGTATATAGGTGGAGGACAGGGAGAATGAGAACTCGCCCAACATCACTGGTTAGGTCGGGCTCAATGTCATCCGCTACTTCAGTGGATGAACTGAGTGTGACATCCGACCAATCTAAAAGCATACATGGTGATAGAGGGAGAAAAATACAACCCAATAGAGCTGCAAAAGGAAGATATACCTCCCAAAAGAGAAAATTTACCTCCCCTCCTACGTACGAGCGGAAGGCGAAAAATAACAACTTAGAGGTGATTAATCTATCTACCCATTCCCTCTCTAAAACCCAGTCTGAAGTCCTTAAACTTGGTCTTAATTTTGTTCCATCTAATCAGTTTAATTTTTTTACAGCTGTAAAAGACACGCATTTATTTTGTCGTAAATTACTACTGAAGAAGTTACACGCCCCTAAAAATTCTGGTAATCAACTTCCTAGTGACGTGGAAGCCGTTGCTTTATCGGCCCTGGAAGACCTACTTGAGGAACAACAACCAGATTCAGTAGGTAAATTTCCTTCTTCGATTTTGCCCAGATCATCCACCTTCCCCCCTTTGTCTCTGTGTCCACAGATAGACATTTTTTGCAGATTGGTCATTGAGGATCTAATTAAGATTCCAAGGGGACTCTACAATGACAACCTAACACCAGATCAAAGGAAGGCGCTGAGGGAGCTACAGGCTCTGGACACAGTAGTTATTAAACCTGCAGACAAGGGGGGGAATGTGGTGATCTGGCCAATTGAAAAATACGAAAAAGAGATATTTCGACAATTAAAGAACAAAGAAACATATCGGTGTTTACCCCAAAATCCCACCTCGGTTTTTTCAGGGGAGTTGGAGTATATCTTGGAGTTGGCGAGCGAGTCAGGTGTTGTCCCCAAAAAGGTCCTTGATGGACTTATGCCAAGGTCCCCTAAGGTGGCTACCTTCTATGCCCTGCCCAAAGTGCACAAAGATGCTGTTAATCCACCTGGGCGTCCTATTGTCTCTGGCATGGGAGGGTTATGCGAGAATATTTGTAAATTTATTGATTTTTATTTAAAACCTCTGGTGGAGACACTGCCCTCCTATGTCAGAGACACTACTGACGTGCTTCGAAGGGTGGACGGGCTGTCTCTGGAGGCGGGCATGATTTTAGTCACCATTGATGTGGAGTCATTATACACCTCGATCAGACATGGAGATGGTCTGAGGGCCACCCGCTTCTTCCTTGAGACTACCAACTGGGATGGCCATTTTTCGGAACTTATTTTGGAATTGCTTGAGTTTATTTTAACCCACAATTATTTTGTTTTCAAAGATAAATTTTATTTACAGTTGCAGGGCACTGCAATGGGCGCGGCGTGTGCGCCTTCGTATGCAAATTTATTTTTAGGTTACTGGGAAAGGTGTATTTTCCAAGGCGATGGCGCACACGCCGCGGACCCAGTGGTGGGCTGGTTTCGCTACATTGATGACATTCTGATGGTGTGGAATGGTAGCGAAGCCAGCCTATCCAAATTCATGCAGGCCCTGAATATTAACAACTTTAATTTAAAATTCACGTATACTTGGCATTCTAGGGAAATTAATTTTTTGGACATTACGCTGTGTGTTGCCGAGGATGGCTCTATTGAAACAGATCTGTATCGCAAGGAATCCTCTGTGAATTCCTTGCTTCATGCCTCCTCGGCACACAACTACTCGGTTATAAAAGCCATCCCAGTTGGACAATTCTTGAGGAATAGGCGGGTGTGTTCTACGGATGCCCGCTTCGAGAGACAGTCCGCCATCCTCACCGAACGGTTTAGGGCAAGAGGATACAGTCGTCGTAGCATTAGGGCAGGGTATGGAAGGGCCAGACATACACGGAGAGAGGACCTACTAGGGGGGTCGAACAGGTCAGGAGCGAAGGATGAGATGGCAATTAGATTTATCTCTACTGCGAATTGCCAATGGCACCGTATTCGTGAGGTGTTAAGCAAACATTGGTCCGTGTTGCAGACCGATAGTGTCCTGGCCCCATATCTCACAAAATCTCCTTTGATGACACAAAGGAGAGCCAGAAACCTGAAAGATACTCTGGTAAGCAGCCATTATATCACCCCAAAAAATAAAACATTTCTTGGTGCGAGGAGTCCCAGACAGGGATGTTTTCCTTGTGGTTCGTGCGTCGCGTGTCCGAACATCCTTAGATGTGGGACCTTCAAGAATTTTGATGGGAGCAGGGAATTTAAGATAAGAGAGTACATCTCATGTAACACTACTTTTGTGGTCTATTATGCGACCTGTCCCTGCTCCCTGATCTATGTCGGTCTCACATCTAGGGAACTTAAGGTTCGGACGCGAGAACACGTAAGGGATATCTTGGCAGGTAAAGAAGTAGAAGACCCATCGGTCTTAAAAACATTACCCAGGCACTTTCGACTGTTTCACGGATCTGACCCTAGGGGCTTAAAAGTGAGAGGGATAGATGTGATACATGGAGGTGTCAGGGGGGGCAATCTGACCAAGTTACTCGCACAGTGTGAATGTAAGTGGATTGTCACCCTTGACACCCTTGCCCCTAAGGGACTTAATGAACAGCTTAGCTTCGCTCCTTTTCTGTGAGATTCCCGTGGGTTCTCCTTCGTGTTCTATATATTATTTGGTTCCAAAAATATACTTCCATAATTTTTCGGCTCTGTCCTGACATGCAGCAATATAATGAGGATGTAATGTGGAAAATATTCCATGTCCCTTGACCTGGCTGTCCTCTCTTGGGTGATTTTTTCACCACTCGCTTTTAATATTTTTATATATTTACGTCTTGTTGTGTGTTTTTCTTTTCTTTTTAGTTTTTATTAGTTATCCATGGCTACGCACTGGTGATGACGCCGCAGCAAAACCCGGTGAACGTCTCGGAATCTGAAGAGAAGGAGTGTCCTGTAGTTTCTGTCTATACGTTGTCCACGTATAGGTTCTTATACGTGGTTTATGTTTTCTTATGAATCTGCACTTTATGTAGTCTCTATACGCTAACATCATTCTTTAGTGAATGTTTGTATGAGTTGCTAGCATGTTTATATTATTTGGTTTAGTTCAGGAATTGGGGGTCTTTAGTTATTCACTAAGTTTCACTTGATATCCCTGCGCTTTTTATAAACGTGCAGGATCATAGATCATACATCAATTTTAACCTCCTTGGTTGGTTTATATTTTAGCACCGTGAGCGGACCCTTTGACATTGAATATGTACTTTGGGACTGTAAGCGACCACCAATATATAGTACAATTTATTCCCCAGTATGTTGTGGGGTCTGTTCCATTATGTATACACGGATTCACATATATGTTTCACATGTATGATAATATGCTTTGTTTATATATTTATATGTATGTTATTATTTCTTTTTGTCATCTGTCTTTTTATTGCTACGCTCCTTTTTCTCCCTTTTTCTGTCTTTTTTTGTCATTGTTTTTATGTAACTGTACACACTCTAAACACATGTGATGCGTTATTATTATTTTTTTTGCATCTTTTTGGCGTCCTGTTTTTCCACTTTATTGGGGACGCCTCTAATCTATCTAGCGTTCCGGTTTACGTACATTTCGGGACGCTGCGGCGTTCTGTTTCTGTTTTTGAGCGATCTTAACTTTATCACTAAAAAAATGGCTGTAGCCATGGCCTTTTTATTGGGAATTGGTGGTGCGCATGCCCGGTGTCGTCCATCGTAGCCATCTTCTTGTGGACCTATCACCTACAAGTGGGGAGTGTCACACTTTTTGTGTTTGGAAGGTGGAGCTCCGCCTCTCATACACTCCCCACTGTGATGGCCCTATTGAGCGATGCACTCTGGACGCTACTGCGCATGCGCCGGCGTCACCGATTCTACTTCCGGGTCTATGATATAAAAACACAATGAGACACACTATGGATACACCCTGTTGAAAAAGCCACGCGAAACGCGCGTCCGGGGGGACCGAGCAAGGTGGGGAGGACACACCTGATTTACAATGGGTAAGCAGCAATTACATGTGCTTATGAATATATGACCTTTTGTACTCTGGGCTATTTGCGCCATATGAGTGGAACGTAGTAATTGTATTTGGTCATACATTCCTTCTATTTTCTGAGCTGACGCTGCCACCCAAAAGGTGTATATGTGAACTCCCCCCTGACTTGGTCATTGCCGCATTTCCTCCTATGTGTCTTCTGCGATATGGCGGTATTAACAATACACCCATGTTTTGTATTTTTAATTCTGTTTTTGTATTGATTATTTAATAAACTTTTTGTATATTGTTCTCTAAATATGTTGAAGTGGACTCTTTTCCTCCGTGTTTTTGTTTATGTACTGATGGCAATACTGGACATCTTCTGCTGATTTCAATGGGAAGAAAGCATGATGTGTCTTTCATCTGTTTCTTTAGGTTTTCTCGACTGACCACTGTGTCTTTGGTCTTCAAGATTTCCCAATTTTTAATTCTTCAAAATATTTGAACAGCACATCTTTGTAAATATTTTCATGCCCAAAATGCAAAAGCATTCTGGGTTTGATACCTTTATTGACTAAAAATTAAAATTAAAATTTTCAAGCTTTTTCAGCACAGATACGACCTCAAGTAAGTTGGCATATAAATGACTGAGAGATGAGAATAGCATATTAAGAGGTGTTATCACAAGATATTTATGCATGGGGTGGATGGGATGGCTGTTGATATGTTTTTGGGGGCCAAAAGTATAGATTACATAGATTTTTCTGCGTTATTCGTAATCATAATATAATTTTTTATTGCACAACAGAACATCTTGAAAGCCCAGTTTGTCTTGAAATACAGTATTTGCCCAACTATTAGCACATCTTTTTTCTTTAATTATTTTTAATTTTCAGCATTTTTCAACGCCAGACTAAAAATGTTGCCCGATACTGTAAACAGTTTTACTAAACATTTTATTTAAAGATTTTTCATTGTGTATTTAATGTTCACGGGTATCAATAAAAGTAGCCTTATTAACAGCTGCTCAGTATCCCTCCTCCCTGCTGCTGATGATGTCTCACTCTGCTCAATGCGAGCTGCAACTATCAGTCAGGCTGCTTGGGCAGATATTGAATAGACCTGGACTCGTGACTTCTTTCACTAGACTCCTAAGATGTTTAATTTATTATCTTAATAAGGTTATTTTCTATTGTATGTAATAGCAGTATAAAGTAATGAGAGACATTTAAAAAAAAATGTTATTATATCAGCAGATTCACTGATCTCCATTTTATACAGGTGTTTATTCATGTGGCATTTGGTTAATTGTATTCATGTATTTCCAAAATACAGGTAGTAAGACGGGAAGTAATATTTCATTGGCAATCAATATGCAAACTATTTTAGCACTTTTTACATTGGCTCCATCTGCTCTTTCCCTATGGAAAATAGCAAGCAACAAACAAGCTGGTTTTCTGATGTGTCATATTTTTCACCCAATTACTTAAGCAATATTCCTAAATACACTGTAACTTGTTTTTCACCAGTGGAGTGTAAAATATCATGCATTTTTCCATAAATCAGGATCATTAATGACATTAATTACATTACTTAAAGAGAAGCTATTGTCGGAAAATGACTTATTGTTAAAATGAAATGTTTTTATTGAATATATATTTAAAAAAATGACAATTTTATATGACAATCTGTATAAAAAGTAAACAATACTAATCTTGTAGTTTTCTCATTGGCTACTTGGACATTTTTAAACTCTGACTTATTTTTTTTTTTAAAGGGACTCTGTCACCTAAATTTGGCGGGCTATGTAAATGCCCTGTGTCCGTTCCGATGGCTTTGTTTCCTCTTCTTTCATTCACCCCTTCCTTTCCCGCTGTCCGCAATATTTTCTTGACGTTGAGTAGGTTTCCTCTGTAGTTCACGCGTGCGCAATGCAATCTTGCCTTGCGCAAGTGCAGTATGCTTTGCCCAACTACGGGCAAAGCCGAAGAGCATTACTGCGCATGCGCCGCCGCACTATGTCCTGGAAGTATTTCGCTGTGTTCCTACTCAACTTCAAGAAAATATTGCGGACTGCGGGAAAGGAAGGGGTGAATGAAAGAAGAGGAAACACCACCCATCGGACCGGACACAGGGCATTTACATAGCCCGCCAAATTCAGGTGACAGAGTCCCTTTAAGAAATCCACAAGTAGATTAGTCACAATGAACAGATCCCATCATTTGTATTGAAGCATATAATAAGTGTGTGCAAACATCACGATAGGGGAGAGGGATCTGGCCAAGCTGTAATGTTATCTATGGTGAATATTGATTATTATCAGTTGTGTATGGAGGTTTTATCTGTCATTGTAATCCTGCATTTGACTATGGAGTGTTGCTGAAAACTTTTCCTTAAAAGGGGTTGTCCACTACTGGGACAAGCCCTTCTCATTCTTCTTTTAAAATAAAAACATGCATACTCACCTCCACTGTCAGCGCCGTCCCAGCTGTGCCGCCACACTCGCATTCCCATGGCTCACGAGAGGTTGATATGTCATGGGAGACTATATGCCAAATCAGTGCTGGCATCACTGTTCCCACCTTCGGACAAACTGAATATCAAAAGGAAGTCAGAGACCAACTGAAAACTGAAAACTGAGAGTGTAACCATGCTGTACAGAAAGCCCTACTGGTCACTGATTCTCTGGAGAGCTCAGCGCTCTCACTGAAGTCACCAGGAGACTGAGCTAGCTAGAGTTGAAGTATGGCTGCTCCGGACATCCCAGCTGATGGCACTCCAGGCAACTCAATTGCAAATGAATATAAAGAATGTTTTCACTAGTGGATTTGAAACTAAGGGTTCACACTCGTGAAAAACTCGGATGAGTCTCGCATGTTAATACCCGACACTCAGGAGCTGAGCGTGTGGCTGCATGTATTCCTATGTGGCAGCACGCTCCGATCTGAGTGCCGGGTATTAACATGCAAGACTCATCCCAGTTTTTCACAAGTGAGTATGAGCCCTAGCTCCGGAGTCCGGAGCTAATTTTAATTACTAGCTAGCTTTGTCAATTGAGGGCTGTAACTCATAGCACCACATTTAGCACTGCAGATTGTGAACCCTATGGTAATCTTAGCCCTGCTTATTAATACCACAGGTGTTGCTGCTGTAATAAGTATGCTCAATGTATACATATTGCTGGCATATAAAAAACAGTCTTAACCTGCCAAGACGAGACTCCCTATGAAAGTACAAACAGAGCTTGTTAGAGGTGATTATTAGAAATCAGAGAATGTGTCTGTCATAGGTAGGTAGCAGTCATCAGAGAAAGGTGAAACCAATGTTATAATTGAGCTTTGCCCCACTTGTTTCCAGTCATCGGGGTCATCACACAGAAGTGAGCAGTCATGGCAGTCTTCCAATCATGGAAGAAGGGCCCATGAGGACTGGGCTCCAGCAACAATGGGAAAATGTTAAAGCATAACTTTTACTTTGCAATTAAAAACATGGTGAGAAAAAGCAAAAAGATAAAAAAAAGATTAAGGATCCATAAGCTTACAAGTTTCAGGTTAGGTATCGTTATTTGCAGCTATGAGTAAAGGTAGTTAACCTGAAACACATAAGGATATGGATCCTTCATCTTTTTTATCATATTGCTTTTCATCAGTATGTTTTTAATTGCAGAGTAAAAGTTATGTTTTAACATTTTCCCATTGGTGCTGAAGCCCAGTCCTCATGGACCCTTCTTCCATTTCTGGCCTGCATACCAGCCAGGTGTGTTCACCCCTTGCATCACACCCTGACCAAACAAGGTCTACCAGGCTTCCTATGTGAACACAAGTGCTGCTCACACTAAGTTGTCCTCTCTGGATGGTGAGCTGATTACTTGTTTACCTTCTCTAGTTCTCCAATCATGCCCACTGTTCAGTTGATTGACATCTCATTCAACCTGTGAATGTGTTGCGTGGGATGTCAACAATCTGAAAAAGTTAAGATCACTTTTGACATTAGTAACCCCATTGCCATCAATAGAGTGTCATACTAGACTTTGACAGGTCAATCTAAGCAACCTCTCACTTCATATTGTAATTCCAGTGTGCAACATTCGCAGCAAGATTTTCATTTAAAATAAAACGGAGATGTTCAAGTATTTTATATAAAGAAGGTAAGAAAGCTATAGATATATTACAAGCAGGAATGAGGAATTATGTAACACATGAATATGGACTGATGTTTACACTTGACTGAAATTGTGACAAATTTATAGATGTGAACATGAATGTGCATCACTGTAAGAGATGGTCCAGGCTGTGATGCACAGTTGTGTGCATGTAATGTTTACATCGACAATTTATATCTGTAGAAGAAAGCTTGTTCTGCAAAATGCAAATTGCCTCTTCAGAGAGAAAGAGGACTTGAACTCTATAGTGCCACCTGTTGGAAGTAGCGATAGTACAAGTCAAAATCAACCCTTTAACGAGCCTTGCAATAGGATAAAGGCCAAATCAGAATCTCAGTTAGCAGACATGGTGTTTCGGGCTGTTCACCCTCGTCAGTGCAAAGTAGGAGAACTGATTTGGCTAGGTGAGAGGCTCTGGACTGGGGTCTAAGGGGTAAGGTTTCTCCTTATGGAGAGTGACATACCAGCTGGCTTGTCAAGGTAAGGAGGCTTATTAATCATGTAATACTCCTATGAGAAATTTTATATGCAAATTGCCTTTTCAGAGAGAAAGAGCACAATCGACCCTTTAATAGTCTTGCAATATGACTTAGGATAAAAGCCAAATCAGAATCTCAATTTGCAGACACGGTGTTTCTGGCTATTTTTTTATTGAAGCAACATCCAAGGCTCTGAAAAATGTGACCGAAGTCACACCAAAACAGTGAGCAAGGTGAGGATTCAAGTGGACCCTTCCCAGAGTAGAGGGTAAACAATAAACCATCCCCATCCCTCTGAGCCAGAAGTTCACAGCGGAGGTCAGGAATCTTTGACTCCCTCCCTAGCTGAGGCTGGGGGAGAGCCATTTTCATGCTCCCAGTTTCCAACCGGTTCTTACCCTAGTGGAGCTGGGAGCCCTGTTTCATATTGGTTTCTCAGCGCAAAGCTGACCGGACCTTCAACTGGGTTTATAAAAATTCCCCGTCCTGACCCGAAAGCCAGGAATAGGGGTAAGGTGCTCAAGAAAGTATGAAAGGCTAGGTGCAGCGTGCTTTGGAGTCCAAGACTTACCTGGGATATCACGCCAAGTAAGCTCAGACTCTCACCAGGGCGACCAGTCCTGCTGCACATTGCACCAATAGCCCTCACACTTACCCAGCCTAGTGACTTTGATGCTGGGGGGCCATGGTTTCCACCAGATGACTGTATGAGCCACCTGGCATACTAGCAAATGCACTAACCCACTGAATATTGTGTATCAATGATCTAAGGTAGTATGAACAGGCCACCTTGTTGGGTCGCGGTTAGCAGTGGGGTACCACAAGGGTCAGTATTGGGCCCTCTTCTTTTTAACATATTTATTAATGACCTTGTAGGGGGCATTCAGAGTAGAATTTCAATATTTGCAGATGACACTAAACTCCGCAGGGTAATCAATACAGAGGAGGACAATTTTATATTACAGGATGATTTATGTAAACTAGAAGCTTGGGCTGATAAATGGCAAATGAGCTTTAATGGGGATAAATGTAAGGTCATGCACTTGGGTAGAAGGAATAAGATCTATAACTATGTGCTTAATTCTAAAACTCTGGGCAAAACCGTCAATGAAAAAGACCTGGGTGTATGGGTGGATGACAAACTCATATTCAGTGGCCAGTGTCAGGCAGCTGCTACAAAGGCAAATAAAATAATGGGATGCATTAATAGAGCCATAGATGCTCATGAGGAGAACATAATTTTACCTCTATACAAGTCACTAGTTCGACCACACTTAGAATACTGTGCACAATTCTGGTCTCCGGTGTATAAGAAAGACATAGCTGAACTGGAGCGGGTGCAGAGAAGAGCGACCAAGGTTATTAGAGGACTGGGGGGTCTGCAATACCAAGATAGGTTATTATACTTGGGGCTGTTTAGTTTGGAAAAACGAAGACTAAGGGGTGATCTTATTTTAATGTATAAATATATGAGGGGACAGTACAAAGACCTTTCTGATGATATTTTTTTTAATCATAGACCTGAGACAGGGACAAGGGGGCATCCTCTACGTCTGGAGGAAAGAAGGTTTAAGCATAATAACAGACGCGGATTCTTTACTGTAAGAGCAGTGAGACTATGGAACTCTCTGCCGTATGATGTTGTAATGAGTGATTCATTACTTAAATTTAAGAGGGGACTGGATACCTTTCTGGAAAAGTATAATGTTACAGGGTATATACACTAGATTCCTTGATAGGGCGTTGATCCAGGGAACTAGTCTGACTGCCGTAGGTGGAGTCGGGAAGGAATTTTTTTCCCCAATGTGGAGCTTACTGTTTACCTAATGTTTTTTTTTTTTGCCTTCATCTGGATCAACATGTTAGGGCATGTTAGGTTAGGCTATGGATTGAACTAGATGGACTTACAGTCTTCCTTCAAACTGAATAACTATGTAACTATGTAACTATGAAAGATACTTCACTTGATCTTAGCCAAAAGGTCATTTCGGGCTATTGGCCCTCATTAGTGCAAAGCATGAGAACTGATTTGGCTACATGAGAGGCTCTGGACTGGAGTACAAAGAGTAAGGTTTCTCCTTGTGGAGAGTGACATACCAGCTCTGGCTTGTCAAGGTAAGGAGGCTTATTCGCCGTGCAATGCTCCTCTGGGAAATTTTATAAGCAAATTGCCTCTTCAGAAAGAAAGAGAACTTGAACTCTATAGCGCCACCTGTTGGAAGTAGTGATCCTACTAGTAACAATCAGCCCTTTAACGAGTTCTGCAAAAGTCAGAACTAGTCCCATTGTCTTGCCATGAAAATCCAGCTGTATATGCTCTGTACACTATAGAAATAATTCATTACTACAGTTACGTAGCTCCATCTAGTGTGCGCTCATCATTGATTGTAGTTACGTCCTCACACCATCCTTAGAATTGCTCTGCTTTACCTGTGGCACCAAAGGAATCATTAATGCTTGCAATTATAGTACTTGCGTAATTTGACAGGGGAGAAAATAAATAAGATATCACACATTATTAATCTGCACAGTTTACTCATGCTGCTATGATGATCAGTGCCAGCATACACCTGTACCACTTACTGAGTGTGATGGAAAACTGTGCAAGAGAGTCTGTGTGTAACAACAGCATTTAAGGGAATGTATTATCACACTATGATTAATTGCTTAAATCAGGGTAGTGTGCTAAATATTTTGTTTCTATTTTTTTTTAACTTTGGCAATTTTTTTAATATCAAAATCAGTAATAAAAAAGCAATTAGCAATCTTGCATTTTTCACACTGGCCACTGGGGTTGGTTTATATTTCCTTTATGGTACAGATGTTCTGGACAGGTAGGATTATTATTATCACAGGTAGGATTGTAATGACAGAGTAGCCCTCTACACAAAGGTGATAACACAGACTCCACTATACACAATAAGTGATGCCACAATTCCTCCATGACAGCCTTCCTTTAAAAATGACCTTTGCTCGTGCTCATTAGATGCTTCAATACAAGCTATAGGTTCCGAGCCAGCTCCTTGCTGCTAATGTGCAGTGAACTTCCTGAAACAACAGGAAGTATGAGTGTAGTATAGCCCCAGTGGCCGGTGTGAAAATTACATAATTTCTATTTTTTTTTAACATAGATTGCTATACAAAAAAGTGCCAGAATAAAAAAAAAAAAATTTGACAAAAAAAAAACTTATTTAAACACTCAATCAATTTCTAATAATATATCCCTTTAAATCCTATTACACCCTTATGGGGCCAAGACTCAGAAGCTTCAGCTCCCTGTGAAACTCTAATAATGACGACGTGTATTAGTAGCCAGCCTGAATAAACACAGCACACGATGTAGCTGTAATTAGGCTATTTTCTACCATACTCATACATGCCAACTTTTTGGAGAGGATGAGTTTGGTACCGCGGGAAGTGCTACACCGGAAATTGACAGCTCTGGCCATCTTCCATTTTAAAGCCAATGCCAATCATTCTTTACACACTTCACACCTTTTATTAAAAAATACGCTAAGTATAAATTCTCATTCGACATACTGCAGCCAGTTACCAATTTACACAACGTTTGGCAGGAACCAGGGTTCACCGACTCTTCCGGGACACATTATTCCTGCAATGGTCAGATGTGTCTCTGATGTTGTCCCATTCCAATCACCTGATTGCTGCAGCCCTTTAAAACTTTGGGGACCAGATGACATAAAATAGGATGTCAGTGTTTCCTTCCTTTCGAAGACTACCAGGCTTTTTTTTCAAAGTCAGACAACTCCATTACCTATTCTGCATTGATAAGGCCGTCTTTGCTACATTTGCATGCAAGCCTGCATCAGGGACATCATGTCAGATGCTGCAAATTTACCTCTTATCAATTTGCCTGGTTGAGTATGTGCTCAGCATACAGAATAACATGCTTAAATCATATCAGAGAAGCAGGGCGCCAGATCCTGCTGATATATTTGCAGCATATTTTTATATCTACAAGATAACAGTCTATTGAATGCCCTTAATCCAATATTCTTGTTCTGTATCTAAAGCAGTATATCTGGGAAACAAAGTATTAATGCGGGAGTCATTTTTAATGCGACTATTAAGCTTTTGCTTTCGGTGAAATTCCAAAACGCTTGCTGAGAAATAACTTCTAGGCCAGGATGTGATATTATAGGCCAGGATGTAATATTATAGGCCAGGATGTGTTATTATAGGCCAGGATATGATACTAAAGGCCAGATTGTGATATTATAGGCCAGGATGTAATATTATAGGCCAGGATGTGTTATTATAGGCCAGGATATGATACTAAAGGCCAGATTGTGATATTATAGGCCAGGATGTGATATTATAGGCCAGGATGTGATATTACAGGTCAGAATGTGATATTACAGGTCAGAATGTGATATCGTAGGCCAGAATGTGATATTATAGGCCAGGATGTGATACGTTAGGCAAGAATGTGATATCTTAGGCCATGATATGATATTTTAGGTCAGGAAATGATATTATAGGCCAGAATATAATATTATAGGTCAGGGTATGATATTATAGGCAAAGATGTGACATTATAGGCCAGGATGTGATATTATAGACCAGGATTTGATATTATATGCCAGGATGTGATAATATAGGCCAGGATGTGATCTGTTATTCAAGATCGTGATGTTTTAAGACATGACATGATATGATATTATACACCAGGACATGATATTATAGGCTAGAATATAATATTATAGGCCAGGATATGATATGATAGGCAAGGATGTGATATCATAGGCCAGGATGTGGTATTATAGGCCAGAATGTGATAACATAAACAATGATATTATATTATAGACCACAATGTGATATTAAAGACCAGGATGTGATATTATAGGCCATGATATGCAATTATAGGCCAGAAAGTGATATAATAGGCCAGAATATGATACTATAGGCTAGGATGTGATATTATAGTTCTGGATGTGATATTATAGGCCAGGATATGATATTATAGGCCAGGATGTGATATTACAGGTCAGAAAGTAATACTATAGGCCAGGATGTTATATTATAGGCCAGGATGTGATATTATAGCCAGGATGTGATACTGTATTACAGGTCAGAATGTGATATTATAGGCCAGGATATGATATTATAGGCCAAAATATGATATTATAGGCCAGGATGTGATATTATAGGCAAAGATGTGATATTAAAGGCCAGGATGTGATATTATAGGCCAGGATATGATATTATAAGCCATGATGTTATATTATAGGCAATGATATGATATTATAGGCCAGGATGTTATCTGTTATTCAAGAACATGATATTTTAGGCCATGATATGATATTATAGGTCAGAATATAATATTATAGGACAGAATATGATATTTCCTTTGCTCAGCAAGCCAAATCCGAACAATCTGCTCTGGATTAAACTGACTAATATGAATATACACTATCTAGCATAGCCAGCTCTTAAACTTAATAAAACTTAATGTTTAATATGTATGCATAAAACCAATGACAGTCAAGAATAAAGTGCTCATAAATACCAGTGTGCTTAATAAAATGGTACAGTCTCACCCAATTGTTATCTCCTGGTTCTCCAAGGTTCCGTGCAGGACCTGGGTAGGTAAGACCAAGATGAAGAAAGGAGAAGGGGGGGAGTTTGGGACCTCACTTTCCCTGTCGTGCCCTCTGCAAAGAACTTCCGCCATCACAAGGGCAGTACCCAAGTATGAGCCTACTTCGTGGTGCCCATGATAAGTGTAGCCTCCCTGGATAGCATGTCTTCCCTATATCTGAAGTGAGAACCAGGAGATAACAATTGGGAGAGACTGTACCATTTTATTAAGTGCACTGGTATTTATGAGCACTTTATTCTTGACTGTCATTGGTTTTATGTATACATATTAAACGTTAAGTTTTATTAACCCCTTAATCCCATATGACGTACTACCCCGTCAAGGTGACCTGGGACTTAATTCCCAGTGATGGGATAGTACGTCATATGCGATCGGCCGCGCTCACGGGGGGAGCGCGGCCGATCGCGGCCGGGTGTCAGCTGACTATCGCAGGTGACATCCGGCACTATGTGCCAGGAGCGGTCACGGACCGCCCCTGGCACATTAACCCCCGGCACACTGCGATCAAACATGATCGCAGTGTTCCGGCGGTATAGGGATGCATCACGCAGGGAGGGGGCTCCCTGCGTGCTTCCCTGAGACCCCCGGAGCAACGCGATGTAATCGCGTTGCTCCGAGGGTCTCTTACCTCCTCCTCCCTGCAGCAGGCCCGGATCCAAGATGGCCGCGCCATCCGGGTCCTGCAGGTAGGTGGCTTCACTGCGCCTGCTCAGAGCAGGCGCCGAGAAGCCTCCAGGAATTGTGCACGTCGGATCGCCGATCTGACACAGTGTACAGCAAAGTGTCAGATCGGCGATCTTACACTATAACATCATGCCCCCCCTGGGGAAATGTTATAGTGTACAAAAAAATTCACATGTGTAAAAAAAAATCCAAAAAAAATGCAAAAAAATATATATATATTGTTCCTATGAACACATTTCTTTATCTAAATAAAAAAAAACAATAAAAGTACACATATTTAGTATTGCCGCGTCCGTAGTGACCCGACCTATAAAACTGTCCCACTAGTTAACCCCTTCAGTGAACACCGTAAAAAAAAAAAAAAAAAAAGGGGCAAAAAACAAAGCTTTATTATCATACCGCCAAATAAAAAGTGGAATAACACGCGATCAAAAAGACGGATATAAATAACCATGGTACCGCAGAAATTGTCATCTTGTCCCGCAAAAAACGAGCCACCATACAGCGTCATCAAAGAAAAGATAAAAAAGTTTTATTCCTCAGAATAAAGCGATGCAAAAATAATTATTTTTTCTATAAGGCCGGTTTCACACGTCAGTGGCTCCGGTACGTGAGGTGACAGTTTCCTCACATACTGGAGCCACTGACACACGTAGACACATTAAAATCAATGCATCTGTGCAGATGTCATTGATTTTTTGCGGACCGTGTCTCCGTGTGCTAAACACGGAGACATGTCAGTGTTCGTGGGAGCGCACGTATTACACGGACCCATTAAAGTCAATGGGTCCGTGTAAAACACGTATCGCACATGGACGTTCTCCGTGTGCAGTCCCTGTGCCGTGCAGGAGACAGCGCTACAGTAAGCGCTGTCCCTCCCACATGGTGCTGAAGCCGCCATTCATATCTTCTGTGCAGCAGCGTTTGCTGCATAGAAGATATGAATAGTGTTTAAAAGAAAGATCTATCTGTCCCCCGCCCTCCCACCCCCTGTGCGCCCCCCCACCCCCTGTGCATCCCCCCGCTGTTCTGAAAATACTCACCCGCCTCCCTCGCATTGTCCTGTCCTGGCCGCACCTTCTACTGTATGCGGTCACGTGGGGCCGCTGATTAGAGTCATGAATATGCAGCTCCACCTCCCATAGGGGAGGAGCCGCCTATTCATGACTGTAAATGAGCGGCCCCACGTGACCACAGATAGATCTTTCTTTTAAACACTATTATTCATATCTTCTATGCAGCAAACGCTGCTGCAGGGAAGATATGAATCGCGGATTCAGCACCAGATGCTGGTACGTGTGGTACCCAGCACGGTGCGTGTGGTACCTAGTGGGCACACGGGCGGCACACGTGTTCCACACTGATGTACACCAGAAACGTAGGGGCACACGGACACGGATAATTGCGGTACTGATTGTTTCCGGTACCGGAATTATCTGGACGTGTGAGACTGGCCTAAAATAGTTTTTATCGTATAAAAGCACCAAAACATAAAAAAATGATATAAATGAGGTATCGCTGTAATCGTACTGACCCGAAGAATAAAACTGCTTTATCCATTTTACCAAACGTGGAACAGTATAAATGCCTCCCCCAAAAGAAATTCATGAATAGCTGGTTTTTGCTCATTCTGCCTCACAAAAATCGGAATAAAAAGCGATCAAAAAATGTCACGTGCCCGAAAATGTTACAAATAAAAATGTCAACTTGTCCCGCAAAACACAAGACCTCACATGACTCTGTGGACCAAAATATGGAAAAATTATAGGTCTCAAAATGTGGTAACTCAAAAAATATTTTTTGCAATAAAAAGCGTCTTTCAGTGTGTGACGGCTGCCAATCATAAAAATCCGCTAAAAAACCCGCTATAAAAGTAAATCAAACCCCCCTTCATCACCCCCCTAGTTAGCGAAAAATTAAAAAATTTAAAAAATGTATTTATTTCCATTTTCCCAGTAGGGCTAGGGTTAGGGCTAGGGTTAGGGCTAGGGTTAGGGTTAGGGCTAGGGTTAGGGCTAGGGTTAGGGCTAGAGTTAGGGTTAGGGCTAGGGTTAGGGTTAGGGCTAGGGTTGGGCTAGGTTTAGGGTTGGGGCTAGGGTTGGAGCTAAAGTTAGGGTTAGGGTTGGGGCTAAAGTTAGGGTAAGGGTTGGGGCTAAGGTTAGGGTTAGGGTTTGGATTACATTTACGGTTGGGATTAGGGTTGGGATTAGAGTTAGGGGTGTGTCAGGGTTAGGGGTGTGGTTAGGGTTACCACTGAGATTAGGGTTAAGGGTGTGTTTCGATTAGGGTTTCAGGTAGAATTGGGGAGTTTCCACTGTTCAGGCACATCAGGGGCTCTCCAAACGAGACATGGCGTCCGATCTCAATTCCAGCCAATTCTGCATTGAAAAAGTAAAACAGTGCTCCTTCCCTTCCGAGCTCTCTCGTGCGCCCAAACAGGGATTTATCCCAACATATGGGGTATCAAAGTATTCGGGACAAATTGGACAACAACTTTTGGAGTCCACGTTCTCTTGTTATCCTTAGGAAAATAAAAATTTGGGGGGCTAAAATCATTTTTGTGGGAAAAAAAGATTTTTTATTTTCACGGCTCTGTGTTGTAAACTGTAGTGAAACACTTGGGGGTTCAAAGTTCTCACAACACATCTAGATAAGTTCCTTGGGAGGTCTAGTTTCCAATATGGGGTCACTTGTTGGGGGTTTCTACTGTTTGGGTACATCAGGGGCTCTGCAAATGCAGCGTGACACCTGCAGACCAATCCATCTAAGTCTGCATTCCAAATGGCGCTCCTTCCCTTCCGAGCTCTGCCATGCGCCCAAACAGTGGTTCCCCCCACATACGGGGTATCTGCGTACTCAGGACAAATTGGACAATAACTTTTGGGGTCCAATTTATCTTGTTACCCTTGTGAAAATACAAAACTGGGGGCTAAAAATCATTTTTGTGAAAAAAAAAATTATTTTCTCGGCTCTGCGTTATAAACTGTAGTGAATCACTTGGGGGTTCAATGCTCTCAAAACACATCTAGATAAGTTCCATAGGGGGTCTGCTTTCCAAAATGGTGTCACTTGTGGGGGTTTTAATGTTTAGGCACATCAGGGGCTCTCCAAACGCAACATGGCGTCCCATCTTAATTCCAGTCAATTTTGCATTGAAAAGTCAAATGGCGCTCCTTCCCTTTCGAGCTCTGCCATGCGCCCAAACAGTCGTTTACCCCCACATATGGGGTATCAGCATACTCAGGACAAATTGCACAACAACTATTGGGGTCCAATTGCTTCTCTTACCCTTGGGAAAATAAAAAATTGGGGGCAAAACATCATTTTTGTGAAAAAATATGATTTTTTATTTTTACCGCTCTGCATTATAAACTTCTGTGAAGCACTTGTTGGGTCAAAGTGCTCACCACACATCTATTTAAGTTCCTTAGGGGGTCTACTTTCCAAAATGGTGTCACTTGTGGGGGGTTTCAATGTTTAGGCACATCAGGGGCTCTCCAAATGCAACATGGCATCCCATCTTAATTCCAGTCAATTTTGCATTGAAAAGTAAAATGGCGCTCCTTCCCTTCCGAGCTCTGCTATGTGCCCAAACAGTGGTTTACCGGCACATATGGGGTATTGTCGTACTCAAGACAAATTGCACAACAACTTTTGTGGTCTAATTTCTTCTCTTACCCTTTGGAAAATAAATAATTGGGGGCGAAAAGATCATTTTTGTGAAAAAATATGATTTTTTTTATTTTTACAGCTCTGCTTTATAAACTTCTGTGAAGCACTTGTTGGGTCAAAGTGCTCACCACACATCTAGATAATTTCCTTAAGGGGTCTACTTTCCAAAATGGTGTCACTTGTTTGGGGTTTCAATGTTTACGCACATCAGGGGCTCACCAAACGCAACATGGCATCCCATCTTAATTCCAGTCAATTTTGCATTGAAAAGTAAAATGGCGCTCCTTCCCTTCCGAGCTCTGCCATGCGCCCAAACAGTGGTTTATCCCCACATTTGGGGTATCAGCGTACTCAGGACAAATTGTACAACAACTTTTGGGGTCCATTTTCTCCTGTTACCCTTGGTAAAATAAAACAAATTGGAGCTGAAATAAATTTTGTGTGAAAAAAAGTTAAATGTTCATTTTTATTTAAACATTCCAAAAATTCCTGTGAAACACCTGAAGGGTTAATAAACTTATTGAATGTGGTTTTGAGCACCTTGAGGGGTGCAGTTTTTAGAATGGTGTCATTTTGGGTATTTTCTATCATATAGACCCCTCAAAATTACTTCAAATGAGATGTGGTCCCTAAAAAAAAATGGTATTGTTAAAATGAGAAATTTCTGGTCAACTTTTAACCCTTATAACTCCCTAACCAAAAAAAATTTTGGTTCCAAAATTGTGCTTATGTAAAGTAGACATGTGGGAAATGTTACTTATTAAGTACTTTGCATGACATATCTCTGTGATTTAAGGGCATAAAAATTCAAAGTTGAAAAATTGCAAAATTTTCAAAATTTTTGCCAAATTTCCATTTTTTTCACAGAGAAACGCAAGTTATATCGAAGAAATTTTACCACTATCATGAAGTACAATATGTCATGAGAAAACATTGTCAGAATCGCTAAGATCTGTTGAAGCGTTCCAGAGTTATAACCTCATAAATAGACAGTGGTCAGAATTGTAAAAAATTGGCCGGTCATTAACGTGCAAACCACCCTCGGGGCTTAAGGGGTTAAGTTTAGGAGCTGGCTATGCTAGACAGAATATGATATCATATGCAAGGATGTGATATTTAGGCCATTATATGGTAATATAGGCCAAGATGTGATACTATAGGCCATGGAATGATACTGTAGGCCAGGATATGATATCATAGGCCAAAATGTGATATTATAGGCCAGGATGTGATGTGTTTTTCAAGAACATGATATTTAGGCCATGATATGATATTATAGGTCTGGATGTGATATTATAGGCCAGAATGTGATATTATAGGCCATAATATGCTATTATAGACCAGGATGTGATATTATAGGCCAGGATATGTTATTATAGACTAGGATATGATATTATAGGACAGGATGTGATTTTATAGGCCAGGATGTGATGTTATAGGTCACAATATGATATTATAGGCCAGGATGTGATATTATGAGCCAGGATGTGATATTATAGGCCAGGATGTAATATTATATGCCAGGAATTGATATTATTTGATTATGTGGATACTGTGTTATAACCCAAAATAAACATTGCCAATGATATTATGCTTTCATATCTGCAATGTTTCTCCCAAAACTTTCATTCTTTGGCTCTACAGTTCTGCCACTAAGAAGTGATTGTGAATAATTAGAGGAGTGAAAGAACTCAGCAATCAGGAATCTGAATAGCAAGCTTCACATTCTCCAGGTAATTTTACATGTAACACTTTAGAAACAAAAAAAATTACCAGTGCTGATAAAAAAAGGCTACGTTTAAAAGGAGGTCCGCAACATAAAAGCTTCGGAAGGCTAAGTAGCCAGACAAGGGGCAGAGTGGCACAATGACTTTACAAATGGTTATCAAAGAAATGTAAAAGGTCAATAGCTGTCTAATACTATGTACTCTATTATTTAGATTTTTTGTGAGATTTAAACCAAAATTGATAGAGAAATTTGCAGCTCAGATTGTTTGATGCTTTCATTTTCACACTGGATATCAGCAGGTAAGTTGGTTAGAAAAATTTCCACTAAAAATGAGGACAAGCAAATTACAGATACTTTGCAGCACCACCTACAGGTAGATGGAGCACCAGCCTGGGCCTGGGGTTACTCGGTATCGAGGTCATTAAAGGGGAAGTCACAGTGGCAGAGACTCGATTCGTGGCCCTGGGCGTCCAAATTAAAGGGAAGGACTTAAAAGGGGTTTTAGTATAAGAAATGTTCGTGACTCCACCTGTGGTATTCGGTCAGGGGTGACCGACGCTGCTTAAAGGGGTCCTCTGGGGAGTGATGGTACTGCAGCAAGGATGGTATGGCTTCCAACAGGTGAGGGCCTGGAAGCAATTATGGATCCCTTTCTCAGGTGAGGTTAGAAAGCCTTCCTTCTCGCTCTTTGAGGCGAGTCCCTTGCTGCCTATGGCTCCACACAAGGTCTTCACTTTCCTGTCCTAAGACAGTACCCACATGGTAGGCAAAACAAGCCTTTTTACAGGGTCTCTAAGATGACTCCGGGCTTTGTATGTTGCTGTACCTTCGGGTGTGGGTGCGGACAGAAGACCTAGAATCTTCTGCCCTCCAGTTCTGCTGTGGGACATGCAGTTCCACACAGCCTCGGGCTCCCGGTGCCTGATTCCTGTGCTTCGGCTTGGAGGGAGCTCAGATGCAGCTCCCCTCCAGCTCCTTAATTCACCTGTGTTTCTTCCCTCAAGTACTTCTTACTAATGCAACGCTCCTGCTTCTCCTCTCAGGCCTGGAGCTGCAGCATTACATGGCTGCACGGCCCCAGCTTTCCTGCACACTCTCCTCTCTCCTTCACTGTCTGCTCCAAACTGACTAACTCCTCCTTCAAGCCAGAATCTATATATCTGGGGGAAGCTCCCCTGAAACCGGGGTTCAGAGCTCCCCCTTCTGGCCTGAAATCAGAACATGTTGCATGCATGTGTACCACCTGTTAAAGGGATCTTCCTCGCTTCCAGGCATGGCATCTCCCTCCCCGAAAGGAAGGCAACACCACTGTAACAACCGGCTTCCTGGGGTGTTACGTAGATAGCTTGAGAGTAGTCAATAGATGGTTCTAATTCTTAAGGGGAATCTGTCAGGAGGATTAACCCTCCGAAGCCATCTATATGGCAGGTAGGATGCTGAATATCATGATAACTTGATATCTGCAAACTAATGTCTTCTTCCAGAGAAATCAAAATATTTGTTACATGTAAATATGCTGCTCCTGGCTATTAGCTTGACACTGAGCTGTAGACTGTAAGCCCTCAAAGGCAGGGCCCTCTCCCCTCTGTACCACTCTGTCATTGTTAGTTTGTTTTCTGTAATGTATGCTTGTATTTTGTGTGTAATCCCTACTCATGTACAGCACCATAGAATCAATGGTGCTCTAAAAGTAAAAATAATCATTATAATAATAATACTCTCCTGAGAATCGGCCTCCAGAGATTACTAAAAATGAAAGGGGGTGTTATCAGTGTGAGACATGTAACTAACACAGAGCAGCATGACTGAACTTTATCTCTTTACAAACACATTTTTGCTTCCCTCTGAGCTCTTCTGTATTGCAACAATATTACAGCCCAGTCTGCTTGTGAGATGGAAGCTGAATCACTGAGAGGAATCTGCAGATGTGTCAGGTATAATTACACACAGCTCTGCAGTGAGATTAGGAGAGCAGAGAGTGGCCATTACATATCACACTGGCAACACTGGTAACCATCACACATCATACTGGTAACCACTTTTATTAAAAATAATGGCTCCCCCGTCATGCAGATCATATGTCTCACACTGGTAACTTCCCCTTTTATTTTTGATAAGCCCTGGAGGCGGAGTTCCAGGCAGATCAGTGTCCAGCACATAGCACTGAGCAGCTCATTTACATATAAGAAAAGCATAGCCACCTATGGAATAAGACATTGGATTGCAGATATCATGGTATCCTTACATTCAGCTTCCTATGACCTACATGTCCTTATAGATCACTTCGGAGGGTTGATCTTTCTGACGGATTCACTTTAAATAAAGACACGTACTACACATTTGCTGTTTCATTAACTATATCCATATTCATTCTATTCCTCTATTTATTATGTTTGTGTAGGGAATTTTCTCACAAATTGTTGGTGCATATATTGATTAAACTTGTACATACATAAACATGAGATATCAAAATTCAGATCAGAATAGTGCATATTTTAAAGGGAATCTGTCACCCCCCTGGGACGTATATGACCTATTAATATGGGCATACAGGTAAGAGAAATGTTACACTAGTCCTACCTGTATGCCTCATATTAATGGTCTTGTTGCTGACAAATGTTATATTCTGTCTTTAAGTTAATGATTTCTTATGCTGTGTCTGGAAGAAATCCCTGCCCTCCTGTCTCCATTGTAATACTACCCCCGTCCCAAACACATCATTTATGGTGCTGGAATCAAGTGCATGTGCCCTACACTCCCTCAGAAATACTTCATCCTCCTTTCTGTGGGCACTGCTTTTAGGGATCTTCTGCGCAGACGACGATGACTTCTGCTACAGTGACCTCCGGGGTGCTCGCCCTTAAGGTGCTCTCCCCACTTACTCCCTGCATAGTCATTGCTATGTACTCATGGTTCCTAGCTATGACTGTGCAGGGTGAAAGTGGGGAGAGTACCTTATCGATGCGCACACTGGCCATCACAGTGACTCACCTGCGCCTGCGCAAAAGATTCCTGAATGCAGTGCCCACAGAAGGGAGGATGAGGTATGTATTCCTGAGGAAGTTCATAGTGCAGGTAGAGCGCCCACCTGGGCCTAGGGGTTACTCGGTACTGGGTCCGGTGGATATTAAAGCGGAAGTCATCTTGGCAGCGACCCGGTCTGTGGCCGTGGGAGTCCAAATTAAAGGGATGGTCTTTAAAGGGGTTACAAAAATAAGAATATTTGTGACGCCACCTGTGGTGTTCAGTCAGGGGTGACCGATGCTGCTTAAAGTGGTCCTCTTGGGAGTGATGGTACTGTAACAAGGATGGTATGGCTTCCCACAGGTGAAGCTGGGTCCCCAGGGCTCCCCATGTATGTAGCAAAGATAGTGTGATGTAAGAAATAATCAGAGGACACAAAGTTGCAGTCTCTTTACCTGTTTACTGGTGGTTTATGGCTACAGTTCAGGGTACCAGCAACAGGTGACGGTGGAATCCAGGCAGCCTAGAAACGAGTTGAATTCCCTTTGTCAGGTCAGATTGGGAGCCTTCCACTATATATAATAGTCCCATGCTGCCTATGGCTCCTTTCAAGGTGCTCTCTCGCTTTCTGTTCTGAGACCGTTCCTGCATGGTAGGCAACGCAAGCCGTTTTATAGGAGTCTCTATCCACGGCAACTCTGGGTTCTGTATGTTGCTGTACCTCAGGGTGTAGATGTGGGCAAGTTACTTTCAAACTCCTGCCCTCCGCTTTCTTCTGTAGGGCATACAGTCCCACAAACCCTTGACTTCTTGGAGGGAGCCCAATTGCAGCTCTCCTCCAGATCCTCACTTCTCCCATGCTCCTTCCTCTTTCACTGTCTCTACAGACTAACTAACTCCTCCAAGCCAGAATCTATATATATCTAGGGGGCCCCCCTGAAACCGGGTCCAGAGCTCCCCCTTCTGGCCTGGAGTCAGAACATGTTGTATGTACAGGTTACCTGTCAAAGGGATCCTCCTCATTTCCAGGCATAGCATCACCCTCTCTGAGAGGAAGGCAGTACCACTATGGTACCCGAACTCCTGGGGTGCCACACAGGCACTGGATTCTGGGGTGGTAACGGATGCTGATGGGAGGGGGTAGTATTGTAATAAGGACATGAGGCAGGGATTTCTTCCAGACACAGCATGCCCCAGAGCCTGGAAGAAATCATCAGCATAAAGACAGACTATAGCATTTCTCCACAACAAGACCATTAATATGAGGCAGACAGGTAGGACTAGTGTAACATTTCTATTATCTATATGCCCATATTAATAGGACATATGCATCCTGAGTAGGGTTGAGCGACTTTTATTTTTATAGGATCGGGTCGGGTTTCACGAAACCCGACTTTCTCAAAAGTCGGGTCGAGTGAAATCGGCCGATCCTATAAAAAAGTCGGGGTCGGGGTCGGCCGAAACGCGAAACCCAATGCAGTGCAATGGGATACTATGGTTCCCAGGGTCTGAAGGAGAGGAAACTCTCCTTCAGGCCCTGGGATCCATATTTAAGTGTAAAATAAAGAATTAAAATAAAAAATATTGATATACTCACCCTCTGACGAGCCCTGGTAGTAATCGGCATCTTCCGTTCCTAAGAATGAGCGCGTCAGGGCCTTAGATGACGTCACGGCTTTGTGATTGGTCGCGGCGGCCCACGTGACCGCTCAGAGACCAATCACAAGCCGTGACGTAATTCTCTCAGGTCCTAAATTCCTCATTCTAGGAATGTAGGCCATGAGAATTACGTCACGGCTTGTAATTGGTCGCTGAGCGGTCACGTGGGCTGCCGCGACCAATCACAAAGCAGTGACGTCATCTAAGGCCCTGAACACGCTCATTCTTAAGAAGGAAGGCTGCCGGAAAGAAGCAGGGCACGTACGAGGGTGAGTATATACCTAATAGGAATATACTCACCCTCGGCTTCTTTCCGGCAGCCTTTCTTCTTAAGAATGAGCGCGTTCAGGGCCTTAGATGACATCACGGCTTTGTGATTGGTCGCGGCGGCCCACGTGACCGCTCAGCGACCAATCACAAGCCGTGACGTAATTCTCATGGCCTAAATTCCTAGAATGAGGAATTTAGGACCTGAGAGAATTACGTCACGGCTTGTGATTGGTCGCTGAGCGGTCACGTGGGCCGCCGCGACCAATCACAAAGCCGTGATGTCTTCTAAGGCCCTGAACGCGCTCATTCTTAGGAACGGAAGATGCCGATTACTACCAGGGCTCGTCGGAGAGGTGAGTATATCAATATTTTTTATTTTAATTCTTTATTTTACACTTAAATGTGGATTCCGATACCGAGTTCCGATATCGCAAACATATCGGAACTCGGTATCGGAATTCCGATACCAGATTCAGAAGATTGCCGACCTCATGGCCGACCCCACACAGGGGTCGGGTCGGGTTTCATGAAACCCGACTTTGCCAAAAGTCGGCGACTTCTGAAAATGGTCGACCCGTTTCGCTCAACCCTAATCCTGAGGGGTGACAGATTCCCTTTAAATAAATGCTGGAGAAAAAAAGTTGTAAACAACACAGATTTAAAGGGCAATTAATTTAATTTTCAGAGATTAAGTATGGCTTTGTGAATAGATGTATTGAATATGTTGTGCTATGCATATTGGGTTTTTTGATGTAGCTAAGGTTTAATTTTCCCTGGGCTTCTAAATAGAGAATTAATAATGGCACAAAATAAGATTAAAATTCTTTCTAAAAGGTTCTAAGGTTAAGTTTCCACAGTGAGCTTTTGGTGACTTTTTGATGTAGCAGATCTTCTGCACCTATTAAGTAAATTAGGTTATTTTTTTTTCATTGTGTTTTATTTAACATGCGCTTTTTAAGCTGCTTTTTTTGTCTCTTTTAGGGTGTCATGCTTTCAGTAAACCTGCTTTGTTTTTGATACTTGTATTTGGTTTTGACCAAATTTTATTGATATATTATAGTGTGAATTACATGCATTTGTTATGTGTTTCCACTGCGGAAATAATAATAATTATTATTTACTATTATAGCGCAATCTCTTCCATGGAGCTTTACATGTGAGGACTGAGGAGGGATATACATAATAAAAAACACGTTCAGTAATCTTAAACAATATATGTCACGACTGGTACAGATGGAGAGATGGCCCTGCCCATGATGGCTCACAATCTACAAGGATGGGTGAGGATACAGTAGGTGAGGGTAGAGCTGGTCTTGCAGCAGTTTGATGGTTACTGCAGGTTGTAGGCTTGTTGGAAGACGTAGGCCTTCAGGTTCCTTTTGAAGGTTTCCATGGTAAATGAAAGCCTGATATGTTGTGGTAGAGAGTTCCAGAGTAGGGGAGTGCACGGGAGAAATCTTGTATGCAATTTGTAGGATGAGGAGATAAGATGGGAGTAGAGAAGGAGCTCTTGTGAGGATTGGAGGTTGCATGAAGGTAAGTACCAGGAGACTACGCCACAGGTGTATGGAAGAGACAGGTTATGGATGGCTTTGTATGTCATGGTTTGGGTTTTGAACTTGGTAATGGGGATCCAGTGCAGAGATTGACAGAGGAGAGAGGCCGGGGGATAGCAGTGGGACAGGTAGACAGAGTTTAGAATAGATTGGAGGGGTGCGAGTGTTAGGTGCTGAGTTCCCGCTGCTGCACAGGGGGAATCTCGAACCACCTCCGCTGCAGTCTCCCATTCTTCTCCAGCCACAGTGGAGTCTGCTCAGCGGAGACATCAGTCCCAGCATCTGGCTCAGGCAGATATTCTGCGCTTGGTTGCTGCTGCTCTTCCAGGCTCAGCTATTGTAGCCAGTACTGGTCAGTGGCGAGCAGATGCCTCTGGGACTAAGTCCTGCTTTTCCCCTTCTGAGCATGCCCAAAGGAAGACTTCTCATTGGAGGTCAGGGGTCACATGCTCAGGTCCTGTAGCAGCTCTTATTGGTCCTCTAGGAAGGCCCTTGTCTGCTGCAGCTATAAAAGGTTTGCATGGCTGCACGGCCATGTGCTAGTATCAGCTTATGTTATGAGCTTTGCTATTTGGTGGTCATGTCTGCTTGTGGTCAGGTTCGGCTGAAATAAGCCCCTAGAATACCGGCACCTCCGGTGAGGAGTTTTGTGAGTTTGAATTCAGGGCAGGCGTATAGCCACTAGAATTCCTGCTCCACCGGAGAGGATTTGTGTGTGTGCTATGCTGACTGCATGACCACTAATTGCTTTCTGCTCTGTTAGCTAGCTGTGATCCTCTGTGAGGTTAAAAGGGCACAGCGTTTTCCTATCTAGGTGACTCTGTGAAGTAACAGAGTTCGCTTATACCGCCATATAGTGCCATCAGTTGCAAGCAGCAGGTTCCTCTCCTGCACGGTGGACCCCGGGCTGCGAACGCACCTTTAATAACATATATATATATTTGGTGCGTTCCGCCAGCCGTAACAGCGAGAGTGTTAGAGTGGAGGCATAGAGCAGGAGCTTGCAATAGTAAAGGCGGGAAATTATGAGTGCATGGACTAGGGTTTTTGCAGATTCTTGGTTGAGGAATGTATGCACAGGGAAATATTTTGAGTTGAAGTCGGCAGGAAATGGAAAGGGCTTAGATATGTGGTTTGAAGGAGAGATCAGAGTCAAGGATTACCCCAACGCAGTGAGCTTGTGGGACTAGAGAGAGTGAGCAGCCATTTTCTTTAATGGATAAGTCCATTGGGGGATCGAGTGAGATGGGGCAAAGATGATGAATTTTGCTTTGTCCATATTAAGTTTTAGAAACCTAGAGGACAAGAAGGATGAAATAGCGGACAGACATTGTAGAATTATGGTTAGTATGGAGGTGATGACTGGTCCAGAGAGGTAGATCTGTGTGTCATCAGCATAGAGATGATACTGAAAACCTTAAGATTCTATGAGTTGTCCCAGGATGAAGGTGTAAATGGAGAAGAGCAGGGGCCCTAGGATTGAACCTTGTGGGACTCTGACAGATAGGGGGTGAGATGACGAGGTGGTGTGCAAGACGAGATCCCAGATAGGACCAATCTGTGATGGCAGGAGATGAGAGGGTCTGTAGTAATAGGGAATGGTCAACTGTGTCAAAGGCAGAGCACAGGTCAAGGAGAAGTAGGACAGAGTAGTGTCGCTTGGCTTTGGCGGTTAGTAGGTTATTGATGACTTTAGTTAGGGCAGTTTCAGTGGAGTAATGCAGTCAGAAGCCAGATTGTAAGCAGTTGAAGTGGGAGCTGGAAGAGAGATGGGAGGACAGTTCAAAATGGACATGTTGTTCCAGTAGTTTTGAGGCATAGGGGAGAAGTGATATGGGATGATAGCTAGATACAGAGTATGGATCAAGAGAGGGCTTTTTGAGGATGGGTATGATTGAGGCATGTTTGAAGCATGAGGGTTAAACACCAGTTGTTAATGATAGGTCGAATGGATGAGTTAGTTTTCTGAGTTCATCTACATGCAACATCAAAAAACACAGATTGTGTCACAACTGCTGCACGTAGTAATCTAAGGGATACATTGTTGTAATCAGGGTCTCGGTTCCAACATTATGCTGCTCTCATATGAGGAGGTAGCAAAAACCTGGCAACAGATTCCCTTTAAGGACTCTCTAGTTGCCAATTTTTGAAAAACCCTCCTTAAATACATTACTGGAGAACTACAATATGCAGCGGTTCTTGGTTTAGGGCTGTCGCTAATTCTGCACAATGTGAAATCTGTCTTTCTGTATAGTTGTACAAATATCATTGCAAACAATAACACAAAAAATGCCATTGCGTTTAGATAATACTCACAATTTAGTGATTACTCACAACCAAAAAATATAGAATGAGGCAGAATGAGAAAAAGCATACTGATGTAACCATCCAGAATTGTGATCTTTGGGCTTATTGACAGAGCATCCACCAATGTAATTTTCAGATCAGTATTTTTGGAGCAAGAAGCCTTTAAAAATTGTATTTAATTTCATGTAATTATTATTTGGAAGGTGATTCCATTACTGTACAGTTGAAAGTACTTTTTATTAAAACCCATAATGCGAATTTACATATTTTCAGAATGGTTGACCTATTTATTTTACTGTAGCGTTTTTATCCTGCTGCGACTCCCATCCACCATCTGAAACAACTGTGAACATGAGATTTTAAGAATAAGTGATTGAATAAAGGCAAGCAGGAAATATTTCAATATGTCTCTTATAGTCGACTTGCCAAACAAGACAACACTCGACTCTGCGCAGAGACATATGTCTACAATCTGTGCTATTACACTCAGACCCCATAGAATAACACCATGTACAGAAATCCTCCACAATGACGCAGGAAGGATATAGCAAGTCTGCTCTTTTGAAAGAGCTGAAGATTATTGATCTAAAAAAAAAATTGTGGGAAATTAATCACCAGGGGCCTCACTTGGTGTCCTGCGAGAAATTCCCTTCCGTGCTTTCATCTACTCTTCTAAAAATGCCTATGTGCTTCAATTTGTTAAAAGCATTTCTGGTTTCTGGAAGTCTCTATAGTATTAACAACTCGCGGTACAGGCAGTTCATAGCTACTAGCAGATTCTAGAAATATAGAGATGTGACTGTGAAGAAAGGCAGGATAATGCATAATTATGGAGGATGATTTTATGGCTGCATTTCCTTACTTTTGGTACTTCTAATAGCTTAATATTGGGTATATAGAAAATAAAAGACAGAACGTCATTTAGAATACAATGCAATTGTACATATATGTTTAACATCTTTTCTTAAAAGTTAAATAGAAGTCCCTGCCCAAATAAAGGTTTCATCTTTGCCAGATTTACATTGTGTTCTTTAACTTCTCACTATTTTCAGCTAGCTATGAGTCCAATCAAACTTTGGCATCAATTCACAAGACGACACAAAAATCAGAGGCCAGGCAAAGACACTTTTGCGGATTTGTTTGGGCAGCACAATGTCCTAGTGGTTAGCACTAAGGGGTCTTATGTTCAAATCCCACCAAGGACAACATCTGCAAGGAGTTTGTATGTTCTCCGGTGTTTCCTCCCACACTCCAAAGACATACTGATAGGGAATTTAGATTGTGAGCCACAATGGGACAGTGATCATGATGTCTGTAAAGCGCTGAGGAATTAATAGTGCTATATAAGTGAGTAAAATATAAAAAGGTATTTTCATTTTTTGCTTCCCTACTTCCAAGAGCAATAACTTTTTTATACTTCTATATATGGTTATACCATGTCATGTACTGGAAAACGTGAAGAAATTCAAAGAGCGGCAAAATTGCAAAACAAGTGCAATTCCACAATTGTTTTTTTTTTCCATGTTCACTAAATGCTAAAACTGAACAGCCATTATGATTCTCCAGGTCATTACGAGTTCATAGACACCAAACATGTCTAGGTTATTTTTTATTTAAGGATTGAAAAAAATCTAACATTTGTATAAAAATGTCACCAATTTTCTGAGACCTGTAGAGTCTCCATTTTTCGTGATCTCGAGTTGAGTGAAGGCTCATTTTTTGTGCACCGAGATTACATTTTTATTGATACCATTTTGGTGCAGATGTGATCTTTTGATCGCCCATTTTTGCATTTTAAAACCTACATCTAAAGGAGAGGCAACCTTGGACGTACCTATTTGTCCAAGGTCGTAAAGGGCTTAAAGGGAATCTGTCAGTTTGAATTCACCCGTCTCCCCAAACTCTTTATATGTGCCTGTAGTTCTTTCAAAGATAAGTAAGAAATACTTTTATATGGCCAATTAATTTCATTTAAATTCAGAATTTGACTTGATATGCAATTGAAACTAAAGGACTATGGTAGATCTGAAGCCACGCTTATTTCAGCTTTATTCCCATTTCCTCCTGCTTGACTGACATCCTCTATGCTGTGTGAATTTAAGCAAAGGAGCCATCAGTAAAGCAGGAGAAGGAGACACTGAGTGGGAAATAGTGCTGGAGTGACAAAAGCTTCAGATCTACACAGACGAGCAAAAGGGTAGGAATGCTTTGAACTTTCCACTTTCAGGTTCCATATCTCACCATCCACTTGTGCTTCAAACGTGAGAATACCATAACTTTACAGACAGTCATCTTAGTTTTCCAATACATAAATTTGACTTGCAACTATTTATCACATGGTTAGTTATGCAGATTCTTGTCATGTCACTGAATTTATTCTATTTTGCTTGTAAAAATCTAAATTTTTATTTGTATTATTTTATTGGTATTTTGTAAATCCACATTTGGCTTTGTAACACTGCTTGAATCCTTCTGGACATGACCTGAATCAGATTCAATCATGTTTTAAGCTAAATCTGGTCCCTGATCGCTTCTACACATTTCCAAAGTTGGTGCATACTGGTCGACTCACTTGAGTATGTATACAGCTTTTTCTTCAACTCTACCCACAAGTGATCGATTTGGTTAAGGTCTAGGGACTGTGGGGACCAATCCAGCAGCTCTACTTCACTGCCATTGAGCCATTTATTCACCAATCTCGATTTATGCTTTGGGTTGTTGTCCTGCTGGAACACTAAGTCATCGTTTTCATACCCATAGTACCCGAGTGTATGAAGTAACTCATGTTGTAGGATACTCACATATAATAATAATATAATAATCATTTTTATTTAAATAGCACTAACACAATCAGTAGCACTTTACAGTTAAGAGGGCACATGTACAGACAATAAAACAATACAGTTTAACACATTTGAACAGTTACAGGAGGAGTGAGGGCCTGCTCGCAAGCTTACAATCAATAAGGACACAAAATGTGTAACATGTATGGTCCACCCATCATTATAATAAAAAGGGTTTACATATTAAGCTACAATATCCGGGCATCAACCAGGGAAGTTACTGTGTGCTACTGGGTGCCTGGAGGGTGTGGAGACAGATGAATAGGAAGGATCAGATTATGATTAATATTTAGAAGGAGGGAAGAGGGGAGATTAGCTTAGCATTGAGACCACCATCTATCCTGGTCAACTATCCAATGTCTTTGGCTGTAGAACAACCACATACCATCTGGCTTCCTCCACCGAACTTGACAGTTCCTTCAATATCTCTATCCATTAGCCCCTTTTTTCTTGTACCTTCCAGACCCATTTGCACCCATCAGAACCTAGTTTATTGAATTTTGTTTCATCGCTCCAAAGCACCCATTTCCAACCTTCTACTGTTCACTTTTCATACTTTTCTGCAAACTCGAGCCAACGCTTTTATGACTATATTGAAGTTGAGGCACCTTCAGCTTCTTTTTAGGTCACCATTCCAGACTTGTGCAATGGGTGTTACACAGTGCTTGCATGAGCGTCTGGGATCTCACTATTAAAAAACATACAAACCACCTTCACTGCCGTGTTTGTTGACTTAGAACTGATAGACCTTGTGATGAGCCGGCTTTTTCAATCTGATATTTTGTTTGGACGTCCACCTCTTGGGTTTTCAAAGGATGGGCAGACTTCATTTTGGATTTTTTGATCTGTCATGGCACTCACGTGATGCAGTTTGGTAATTTTCTTGGCCAAGAGACATTTATTGTTAAGCTTGATGATGCTGTTTCTCTTTTCATGGCAGCTATTTGATTTGAATCAGTGACATTTCACTTGGGAATCAACCTAATAGCACACTGAGCTATTAGGGAATGTGAGACAAGGTTGTAATTTGTAGCATACAGGAAGAAAAAGATTTTTCCGGTACAGGAGCAGAACAGTAAGGCTATGTTCACATGCTGAGTTTTGTTAGAGTTTTTTTAAATACATTTTTAAGGTAAATTTTCAACTGCGTTTTACAGTACCAGCAAAGTCAGTGGAATTTCAGAAATCTCATGCACACAGCTTGGTTTTTACAAAATGCAGCATGTCACTTCTTTCAGCATTTTTTTTGTGTTTTTCACCCATTGAAAGCAAAAACTGATGCAAAAAATGGCAGGTATTGGTTTTTGCTACATTTTTGGTGGCAAGACTTGATGCAGTAATATCAGATTTGTTTATGCACTAAACTATAATTATACACAAGAGACAAATGTCTGATTACAAAAACGCAGGAAACAAAATGCACCACAAGTGCCTCAAAAACTAGGCAAAACCTGCTTTTTTGAAGCAAGTTTCTTACTACCAAGAGAGCAGGTTTTGCCTGCGGAAAAAAAAAACTTCAAAAGCACAATGAACATAACCTAACAATACAGTAACATGACAAGAATTTGCAGAACTAATGATATGTAAAATAGTTGCAAGTCAAAATTTGGTATGAGCTAGCCAAAATGATTGTCTATAAAAAGATTTTAGTCTCATGTTCGAAGCTGTAGAGGATGGTGAGCTATGGAGCCTGAAAATCAAAAGTTCAAAACATTGTTACTCTTTTGCTCGTCAGTGTACCAGAGTCCTTCAGCATCACTTACATATCAATTTCAACACTTAGGCCGGGGTCACACTAGACCGTAATACGGACGAGTGCTATGCGATAAAAAATCGCATAGCACTCGGCCCAATGTTAACCTATGGTGCAGCTCCCATCATCCGATATTTTCTCCACCGTATTTCGGATCCGAGGGAACTCGCAGCAGGCTGCGATTGTCAGTGTATCTCGGCCGAGACGCGCCAATGCAAGTCTATGGGTGCGAGAAAAAATCGGATTACACACGGACCATGAGTGTGCATTGCGAGAAATATGCAGCGGTGTTCTATAGAAAAGCCGGTAATTCAATTGCCGGCTTTGCATTTCTCCTTCACAAACCCGACAGGATATGAGACATGGTTTACATACAGTAAACCATCTCATATCCCCCTTTTTTTTGCATATTCCACACTACTAATGTTAGTAGTGTGTATGTGCAAAATTTGGCCGCTGTAGCTGCTAAAATAAAGGGTTAAATGGCGGAAAAAATTGGCGTGGGCTCCCGCGCAATTTTCTCCGCCAGAATGGTAAAGCCAGTGACTGAGGGCAGATATTAATAGCCAGGAGAGGGTCCATGGTTATTGGCCCCCCCGTGGCTAAAAACATCTGCCCCCAGCCACCCCAGAAAAGGCACATCTGGAAGATGCGCCTATTCTGGCACTTGGCCACTCTCTACCCACTCCCTGTAGCGGTGGGCTATGGGGTAATGAAGGGTTAATGCCACCTTGCTATTGTAAGGTGACATTAAGCCAGATTAATAATGGAGAGGCGTCAATTATGACACCTATCCATTATTAATCCAATTGTTTGAAAGGGTTAAAACACACACACACACACACACACATGATTTAAAAGTATTTTAATGAAATAAACACAGCGGTTGTTTTAATAATTTATTGCTCTCTCAATCCATTTTCAGACCCTCGCTTGGCAAAACAATAAACACACAATATACATACCCTCTCTGATGTCCTATCACGTCCCACGAGGTAATCCATCTGGAGGGGTTAACTAATATTACAGGCACGAGCTGCGATAAACTACTCGCTCGTACCTGTAATCCCCGGGTGCTGAAAGGAAAGCAGTGATCTATACTTACATTCAGTCGCGGTGATGCGCCCCTGCTGGATGTTCTCATGAACTGCAGCCTGGGAACTTTTTCCCACGCTCCAGGTCATATGAGGACATCCACCAGGGGGCGCATCACCGCGACTGAAGGAAATGTAGGTCAATGACCTATAGTTACCTTCAGTCGCCGTGATGCGCCCCCTGGTGGATGTCCTCATATGACCTGGAGCGTGGGAAAAAGTTCCCAGGCTGCAGTTCATGAGAACATCCAGCAGGGGCGCATCACCGCGACTGAATGTAAGTACAGATCCAGCTTTCCTTTCAGCACCCGGGGATTACAGGCACGAGCGAGTGGTTTATCGCAGCTCGTGCCTGTAATATTAGTTAACCCCTCCAGATGGATTACCTCGTGGGACGTGATAGGACATCAGAGAGGGTATGTATATTGTGTGTTTATTGTTTTGCCAAGTGAGGGTCTGAAAATGGAATGAGAGAGCAATAAATTATTAAAACAACCGCTGTGTTTATTTCATTAAAATACTTTTAAATCATGTGTGTGTGTGTTTTTTAAACTGAAGAAAGAATGAAGGCCGCACTCACCGATCTCTTGGCAGGTATCTTTATTACAGTTGCATCTTCACGGCACGGGGGTGTATTTACAAGACATGTGAGGGCCGAACGACGGCCGTTTCGCACCGACCAGGTGCTTCTACGGGTTCAGAGAGTGGACGGACGTGACGCCTGAAAAAGGTGTGCAGCAATGGCCCCTCCCCCTGCGTCACACCGTTCACTCCCGGTAACAGACACAAAACAATTAAAATCATTACAACAATCTAAAAACAATGGTACATCTCTGCCCTAATCCAATATCTCGCGCCTATATATGTATTACCTTACTTTACGCTGTGCTCAAGCTTTCCTTACTATACTATTCTCGTCGCAGTGTGTATCCTTCCTTCTATCATCATTTCTCTACTATTACACTCCTCTCTCAACGGTGTATCTACATGGCTCCTAGAATTATTCAACAACTCTCTACTCAGTATTAAGGGACATAGTGTTTGAGATGAAAAGAAACAAAAAAAGAAAAAGAAAAAAATCCCATCTCATGGTACCTTACCGGTCCTTCAGGATCAGGACCTAGTTGTTCTTGCGCATGCTCGTGGGACGGCACTCTAAGGAGCACTACTAGACAGATAATATGTTCAGCGGTTTACCTGACAGCATACAGCGGATCATAAAAATATAGATAGATCTACCTTGTCATTTAATCCGGCCGGCCCCATCGCTCTCGTTCGTATAATCCATAGAGCCTCCCGCCTCAGTAGTAAGTTGTTCCGATCACCTCCTCTCCTGGGCGGTCCAACTAGTTCTAATCCGGCGAAAGTTAAAGTACTCGCATTACTATCGTGGGCCTCCCGGACATGTTCTATTAATCTAGGTGATCCCTTCCCTGTCGTGATGGATCTACAGTGTTCTTTGATCCTAACGCGGAGGCACCTGATCGTCTTGCCCACATAGTACCGTCCACATGGGCACCAGAGAGCATACACCACATACTTAGTCTGACATGTAATCATGTCTTTACTCACGTGCTGTATAGGTCCAATTTGTAGTACTTTATCTATAATGTGTTGTCTGCACATAGAACAATGTCCGCAACGGTAATTGCCTCTGGGGGCATTATTTTCCAACCAGCTCTTTGGTCTATTTTCTCTCGTCTGGTTGCGCACTATAATGTCCCTGACCCTCGTACTTCTCCTATTGGAGATCAGGGGGCCCCTACATGCCACCTCAACAAGATCCCTATCGCCCTCTAACAGGTGCCAATTACTTCTAATTGCCGTCCTTATCTGTCTGTCCATAGGACCAAATCTGAAACAAAAAGTGAATCTTTTGCCCGTCATCTGCTCTCTACCTTCCCTGCCATTAGACTGATTCTCCATTTTACTACAAGCATCCCGCCATACTGAATCAGGGTACCCTCTGTGTTTGAGTCTTTCCCCTAGAGCTCTTGATTGTTCGTGGAAGCCCCTTATGGTATTGTTAGCTCGCCTTGTTCTAACCAACTGCCCATATGGAAGGCTTTGTTTTGTGTGGTACGGATGATAACTATTATAATGTAACAGCGCATTAGTGGCCACTGTTTTTCGATATAACGATGTATTGATGATCCCATCTACTATGTCCACACTAACATCTAAGAAATCCAGGTGGGAACCTCCAAATACCGAGGTAAAAGACATACCCATATCATTATCATTTAATAACGCAACGAACTGGTTGAAACTAGTTTCTGATCCGTCCCATATTATAAACATGTCGTCTATGTAGCGCAAATACATTTTTATGTGCTTGAAAAACACATTGCTGCTGGAATATACATGTACCTCTTCAAAGTGTCCTAAATAGAGGTTTGCGAATGTACAAGCTGCCGGAGTCCCCATAGCAGTGCCAACCACCTGCAGGTACCAAAGATCTAGAAATGTAAAAGCATTATGCGTTAAAATAAAACTGAGGCCACTGCAAACAAAATCCACCATTCCAGTACTCATATGAACAGTGTCAAGGATCTGGCGTATTGAGTCCACCCCTCGTGCTTGGGGGATACTTGTATATAGGCTGGTTACATCTATTGATGCCAGGTTAAAACCCGGTTGCCATATAAACTCTTGAATCTGTTTCAGGAAAGAACTCGTATCCTTAACATATGAGGGGATATGTACCAGCAGTGGTCTCAGGAGCCAATCTATATATTTCGATAGTGGCTCTGTGAGGGATCCCACCCCGGAGACTATAGGCCGCCCGGGTGGGTCCCTCTCTGATTTATGAATTTTCGGAACGTAGTACCAATGGGGTCGCATGGGGAACTCCGGCAGCAATTTTTCCGCAACTTTGGAGGTCAATACTCCTGCCTCAACGGTATGTCTCAAAAGTGATCTCAATTCGTTACTATATCTATGGGTAGGGTCATTGGGTAGTCTGACATAAGTGCCTTCATCCCCCAACTGCCTCAAAGACTCTTTGATGTACAACTCTCTAGGGATAAGGACAGTTTTGCCCCCTTTATCAGCGGGGCGTATAATAGTGTCAGTCCAACCTCTGATCTCCTTCAATGCTCTCTGTTCTACGGGTGTCAGGTTAGATGGAGCTTTTGGGTAAATGAGGGCCTCCACGTCCTTCAGTACCTGGGCCTCGAACAAATCTATAACATTCCCTGGGGATATGGGGGGCATGTACCTGGAAGTTACACCCCCAGTGAAAGGTGCTATGGGTCCTGGGGGATCCCGTTGAACATCTAAGGGGTCACCTGCAATGCTCAATAATAATTCCGCATCCTCCCTAATATCTGCTAGCACCTCAAAACCCGCCCCCGTCATAAATCCCAGGGGCCCTACTACGCATGGACGCTCCCCTTCCAACATGATTTGTCTCTCCGGGGTTTTTTGAAAATGTTTGAATAAATGGATTTTTCGTATTGATTTAAACAGGTCTACCCTGAATTCCGCAAAGTCAAAATTATTTGGGATGCAGTAATTAAGACCCTTGGCTAGTAGGGATAAATGTGCATTATTTAATATATGGTCAGTCAGATTTAAGACATGCGACTTGTGGGACTCGTTCAGTGCTTCTGCCTCCATGAGACCTGTTTCCGTTTGCGGTCCTGGATGCCGCCTCCTCTTCTTGCCTCCTCGGCGTGTCCGCCTCCGCCTAAAGGGAGGCTAGGATCCTGTATGTCTGATGTGCTGGGACCTTCTAGTGAGCTTACTGAGGCTGCCGCCCCCTCACTCTGACTTGAGTCGGATTCGGTCGTGATATAGTCTCTTTTCTGTTGCGTAAAGCGCTTTCTAAACCGCCTCTTGTTACGTACTGTTCGTTCTGAGTCCATATTACGTCCCCTTTCTGCTGTTTGTTGTTTCTGCCACGTAAAAACCAATCCTGAATCAAAATCTTTTTTGTCTCTCATAAACTTATCCCTCTTCCTTTGTTTGACATCAGCCTGGATGGGGATAAGTTTCATTTCCATCTTTTTATTGAACTGCGTCCACTGGCTCTCCGTGAGTCTTTTTTGCAACTCAATTCGGGTTTTCTCTATGTCCATTTCTACCATTTCGTAATTTTGGATGTTAGAAGTCAAAACCAGTTGTAACAATTCCCGCGAGCAAAGCAGTGATCTATACTTACATTCAGTCGCGGTGATGCGCCCCTGCTGGATGTTCTCATGAACTGCAGCCTGGGAACTTTTTCCCACGCTCCAGGTCATATGAGGACATCCACCAGGGGGCGCATCACCGCGACTGAAGGAAATGTAGGTCAATGACCTATAGTTACCTTCAGTCGCCGTGATGCGCCCCCTGGTGGATGTCCTCATATGACCTGGAGCGTGGGAAAAAGTTCCCAGGCTGCAGTTCATGAGAACATCCAGCAGGGGCGCATCACCGCGACTGAATGTAAGTACAGATCCAGCTTTCCTTTCAGCACCCGGGGATTACAGGCACGAGCGAGTGGTTTATCGCAGCTCGTGCCTGTAATATTAGTTAACCCCTCCAGATGGATTACCTCGTGGGACGTGATAGGACATCAGAGAGGGTATGTATATTGTGTGTTTATTGTTTTGCCAAGTGAGGGTCTGAAAATGGAATGAGAGAGCAATAAATTATTAAAACAACCGCTGTGTTTATTTCATTAAAATACTTTTAAATCATGTGTGTGTGTGTTTTTTAACCCTTTCAAACAATTGGATTAATAATGGATAGGTGACATAATTGACGCCTCTCCATTATTAATCTGGCTTAATGTCACCTTCCAAAAGCAAGGTGGCATTAACCCTTCATTATCCCATAGCCCACCGCTACACGGGAGTGGGAAGAGAGTGGCCAAGTGCCAGAATAGGCGCATCTTCCAGATGTGCCTTTTCTGGGGTGGCTGGGGGCAGATGTTTGTAGCCACGGGGGGGCCAATAACCATGGACCCTCTCCTGGCTATTAATATCTGCCCTCAGTCACTGGCTTTACTACTCTGGCGGAGAAAATTGCGCGGGAGCCCACGCCAATTTTTTCCGCCATTTAACCCTTTATTTTAGCAGCTACAGCGGCCAAATTTTGCACATACACACTACTAACATTAGTAGTGTGGAATATGCAAAAAAAAAAGGGGATATGAGATGGTTTACTGTATGTAAACCATGTCTCATATCCTGTCGGGTTTGTGAAGGAGAAATGCAAAGCCGGCAATTGAATTACCGGCTTTTCACAGATATCGCGCTGAATGAAATATAAATACAAAATATATATATATGTGTCTCAATGACATATATATATATACTGTATATATGTTTTCCCGAACATTTGAGCACATAAATCCATTAGATGTCGGTTTTGCAAGCTTGCGAGAAAATCTCTGCATACGGATGCCATACGGATGTCACACAGATCATTTGATGTGAGGAAATCGCATCCTCGCACTGCACACGGATCACTGTTTTTGAAACATTTGTGCGATTCTCGGCCGTGAAAAACAGACCGTTTTTTTATACGTTAAGTGTGTCCCCGGCCTTACACAATTTCTCAGTAATGGAGGAATGGACTAGCCTTGTTTAGGTATATTTGGATACATCTTTGAAAGAGCTAAATAATAAAATATATAATAATGTGTGGTGTAATAACCTGATGACAGATTCCCTTTAAGGTAGCACTGACCCATAACAGAAATATTATTGTAAATTGGAAAACCGTATTCAGATTCTGTGGTTCTTCACTACTGTAAATACTGTGAAATGTACAAATGCATTTACAACTTTTTTTAATTAATGGGGTAAGATAAGAATTAAAACCATATGCAATGGTCCAATGATCCTTCATAGCTGGTCACAGATTCTCGATAAGTTTCTATTTAAGATCTATAGTCAGATTGTGTGCTGCAACAATACTTCTATTGGACAATTTAATCATAGCACATAATGCAGTGGAACACTGCATATATCTTTTCCTCAAAATCCATAAGAAAAAAGTATTTCCATAAATTTATGGATACATGAAACAGTATGGGCTAAAAGTAATGCTATGGATGCCATATTATAGATCTCTACACAGGGCTGCCACCAGGAATTTCAGGGCCCTATAGTGGCAACATTTTGGGGCTCCCTCGAGACTCCTCCCAGGATCCACCCCAGCTCCACCCCCACCCATAGAAAATCCCACCGTTCCACTGCCCATTCTTGGAAAAATTTTACTTCTGCACCACGTCCTCACCAATCATGCATTGACAATTCCCATCTAAAACCATATTACATACATAGCCATCAGCTTTTCTTTTGACCATAAGATTTTTATATAGTATATAGTGCCAGTGTACAGGTAATACAGTGATCACCGGTGACATTATACACTGTAGCTCTGTATACAGTATACAGTATAATGTCAGTGTACAAGTAGCACACTGACTCACCGGTGATGTCTCTAGTTGAAGCTCTTCATCTTCATCCAGCACAGACTGCCATCACTTCTTCTAGCCAGGACTTGTCTCTGCAGAAAATAACACAGCTATCTTCAGCACATTCTCCAATTTATTCCAAACTTCTACACTATGGCAGATGAACAAAAAACAGGACAGTAATTCTGCACAGTAACAGGATCCTCTCCACTGGAAACAGCATCCTTAATTAGCCCCTACAGTAATAATTTCCCACATCCTGCTTCCATATGTACACAATTCTGGACCCCTCGCATCTCATTCCTGGCTCCTCGTGTCTCCCATTTGTGGCCCCATATGGGACCCATAGTTATATAGTTACATAGGCTGAATAAAGACCTAGGTCCATCAAGTTCAATCTTTCTCCACAAATTGTACATTTTGTTACTAATATAGCTATAACCCGCAATGTTTTGTGTATCAAGGAAATCATCCAGCCATTTTTTTAAAGCTGCTATAGTGTCTGCCATTACTACCTCCTGTGGTAGGGCATTCCACAGTCTGACTGCTCTAACTGTAAAGAACCCTTTCCTGTTTAGCTACCAGAATCGCCTTTCTTCCACCCGTAATAAGTGCCCCCTAGTCCTCAGTACAGTCCTTGGAAGGAATAAGTCATGTGCCAGTGTTTTGTACTGGCCACGCATACTGTATATTTAAACATGTAAATTAGATCCCCTCTGAGGCATCTTTTTTCTAACCTAAACAAGCCCAACTTTTCCAATCTCTCCTCATATGCGATACCATCCATCCCTTGTAATAATCTAGTTGCCTGTCGTTGAACTGACTCTAACTTCTGAATACCCTTTTTAAACTGGATCCCGTATTCTAGATGTGGCCTCACAAGTGATTTATAAAGGGATAATAATAATACGTTGGGATCGCAGAATTTTATCTCTTTTTATACATCCTAAAATCTTGTTTGCTTTTGCAACTGCTGCTTGACATTGAGTACTGCTGCTCAGCTTACTTTTAACCAGAATACCCAAGTCCTTCTCTTGATCTGTAGTCCCGAGTATACTCCCACTTAATGTATATGCAGCAATAGGATTACTCCATCCTAGGTGCATTACTTTACATTTATCTATATTAAATCCCATTTGCATTTATTTCAGTATTCTTGGTTTTCAAGGTTTTGAATGCCCTTTGTTTTTGTCTTATTAAACTTTGTACTGTCCTGTTCATCCATAATGGTTTCTTTTTATTTCTTTACATTTTATTACTAGAGGGTACATGTTTTTTGCAGGATTCTAATAGTATTCCCTTAATAATGCCCCATTTATGGTTGGTATCCCCAGTTACCATGACGTTGTTCCAGTCTATACGATTAAGCTTTTCCCTTAATTTGTTAAAATCAGTTTTAAAATCAGTTTTCTTACAGTTCCAGGTTTTGGCATTTCTCCTTTTGAATGTTTGATTGAAAAATACATTGAAACTTACCATGTTATGGTCACTGCTTCCCAAATGATCTCTGACCTGCAGATATGAAAATGTATCTGGTCTAGTTGACGGAACCAGATCCAGCAGATTACCTCCCCTGGTCGGTTCATCTACCAGCTGAAAGAGGTAATTGTCCTGAACTGTTGATAAGAAATTGTAGCTTTTAGCACAACCAGAAGACTATATGTCCCATTGAATGTCTGGATAGTTAAAATCCCCCAATCATGGCACCATATGTTCTTCTCCCATTCTTGGCTCCATATGTTCTCCTATTCCTGCTTCCACATGTTCTCCCATTCCTGGTCTCTTATGTTCTCCCATTCCCGACCCCATATATTCTCCGTTTTCTGGCCCCATATGTTCTCCCATTTCTGCCCCATGTCTCTCCATACTGCCCCTATGTCTTTCCATGTTGCCTCATGTCTCTTCAATCTGCACCCATATCTCTCCATTATGCCCCAATGTCTCTCCATTATGCCCTCATTCTGCTCTATTGTGCCACAATGCCTCTCCATAATGCCCTCATGTCTCTCCATACTGACCCCGTGTCTCTCCATTCTGCCCCCATGTCTCTTTATTCTGTCCCCATGTCTCCATTCTATCCACATGTCTCTCCATACTGCCCCATAGTGTGGCTTTACACAAAAAGTTTGTAAAACAGTTTCTCCTTACCTGGCCACGGTCCAGTGGTGTCCTCTTCCCAATTCATCTGAGGCGCGGATGCACCGGAGTATGGCAGTGATGTCATACGCCGATGATGTGAGAGCTGACGTCAGTCATTGGCTGGCGGCTGTAAACTATTGCAATGTGGGAAGCTTTCCCGCACAGCAATATAAATTTTAAATGAATGTGCATCCAGTTTCTGAAAATGCGGAATCGTCAGGTCTCACAGAGCAGGAGAAAAGGAGCCCAGTCTGCTCACTGGGCCCCATACACCAGTAAGGGTAATAATGCCCTGATGGTGGCCCTGTATATGTATATATATTGTTTTTTCTGTACACAGTGCATCTGATGAAGGTTCATAGGATCCAAACATTATGCATATTCTGAGAGAGGATCTTTTGTTAAATTAATCAGTATTTCTTCACTTAATGCAAGTGCCAAGTACTATGTCTATCCTTTAAGGTACCGTCACACTAAACGATATCGCTAGCGATCCGTGATGTTGCAGCGTCCAGGCTAGCGATATCGTTGAGTTTGACACGCAGCAGCTATCAGGATCCTGCTGTGATATCGCTGGTCGTTGATTAAAGTTCAGAACTTTATTTGGTCGTCAGATCGCCGTGTATCGTTGTGTTTGACAGCAAAAGCAACGATACCAGCGATGTTTTACAATGGTAACCAGGTTAAATATGGGGTTACTAAGCGCAGGGCCGCGCTTACATACTCACCTTCGCGTCCCCCGCCGTCCGCTTCCTGCACTGACTGAGCGCCGGCCGTAAAGTGAAAGCACAGCACAGCGGTGACGCTGTTAGGGCCGGCACTCAGTCAGTGCAGGAAGCAGACGCCGGGGGACGCGAAGGTGAGTATGTACTGTTTGTTTTTTTACATTTTACACTCGTAACCAGGGTAAACATCGGGTTACTAAGCGCGGCCCTGCGCTTAGCAACCCGATGTTTACCCTGGTTACCCAGGGACCTCGGCATCGTTGGTCGCTGGAGAGCGGTCTGTGTGACAGCTCTCCAGCGACCAAACAGCGACGCTGCAGCGATCGGCATCGTTGTCTGTATCGCTGCAGCGTCACTTAGTGTGACGGGGCCTTTAGTCTTGTGACACTAACCCTGTTACAAGAGATTTTAAAAAGATAAGATACAGTGATCTGTCAATGGCTAAGCTCAACTCAACAGAAAAGTGCATGTTTAATATCTCGGCCTTGTCTTTGTCTGCTACACTTATATTACTATTATCATCTTTCACAGTCTCGATGCCACTGGATTTTGCCTAATGTCATTGGCGATTTGATATTCTGTAGCTAACTTGGTTACTTTTTTTTTTACATTTCATATCTGGTTGTCCTGGAATAATGAAATAATTACCTGTCCAGGGAAAAGGTCATCAATATTTTATCATAAAACCCTCACCAGTCAGTTAAAATGTGCTCCAAAAGCAGCCTGATGAAAGCAATGTGGTGTGTTTAACTCAACGACGTCCCACAGCTCCCAACTTTGTTTAGCGGCTGCTTCTGTAAACTATAGTTTGCCGCCTGATTAATTTTCTCCCTAATTTATGTAAATAACAGAACTATATGACATGTCTTCTCAGCCCTCCCACAGGGATATAAGCTACACATTTCTTCATTTTCATGATACAGAACTTTTGGGGGCATAATTGACTATAACAGTATTTTTACCCATGCAACACAATAGCTAGACAATATATTTATTCCTGCAGTAAGTAGGGATTTTATTGTTGTCTGTTGGAAAATACTTAATGTGATTCACAACAATATGTCAACCAAATATTTATTCATGTCAGGTTCTATGTAAGAACTTTGCTTTGTTCTCTAAAGAACGATCCTGTTCCTTAAAATAATGATATTCATTTCCATAATACGACAAGATTATCTATCATATAGAAAAGTTTGTAGACTTATTATCAAACTATGTATAGCTAACAGTACAGATCAGATACCACTGTAAAGCATCAAACCATGTATTATAACTCACACACAGCTACTGTGGAGTAAGTACTCCATCCTAAGCCAGACAATGTGCTTGCAGTTAAAAGAACATAAATGAATAAAAAAAAATACCAAAGGTTTATTTACTCTTCAAGGGAAAGGTAACGTCTATGTGCATAGTTTTATAGGTGTCCTTTAATAGTAATAATAATATTTTTTTTTTTATTCTGCAACACTATACAATTCAGAGAGAACTTGTACAAGCAAGATAAGATATTACTGAGTAACATATAGTTCAACACCTACTAAGAGTATTGAGGGCGCTGCTTGCAAGATAGCTATGAGTAAATAGGGAGAACACAAAAAGGTAAAAATGTAATTCTACTACAGAATGCAAGGAAGGAGAACAGGGAATAGGTAGTTATATTGCTGAGGTGAGGCCAGTCTAAAGAAATGTGTTTTTAGGGCAAGCCTGAAATTATTGATCCTGGGAATTAACCGGAGGTCAGTAGTGCATTCCAGAAAACTGGTGCAGCCCAAGAGAAGTCCAGGAGACTTTTAGTCTTTAATTATTGAGTAATTATTTATTTATACAAATATTGTATTTATGATACATAACAAACATGAACCCATAAAGATCTTTATTCTGATCATAGACATTTGCCGATTCATGGGGTTTTGTAAATACCTAAAATGTGGAAGTCTTGAATTTAGGAATTCAACCTACTGCAAATGTGTAAGTCCCTTAAGTAGTAATATTCACCAGAAAATGAGTTATTTTTTAAATAGGGTTTGTGTGTTAAATATCATTTTTTTTGCCATTTTTTCTATATCACTATCTGTATCATGCATTTTTCAAACTGGCAATTGGGGCTTCTTAAGAAGATAAAATCAATTTTTTTTTAAGAAACAACACATGTATATACATAACTATGTCTTGCTTAGATAACCATCTTGCTAAGATCATTGTGAAGGAAGATGGAGCAGGGTCAGATGTAACAGCCCCTATTGTGATTGGTGGATCCTGTGTTATCAGCTGTGTAAAGAGGTGTTATCTGTCATTGTAATCCTGCTTTTCTTATTATGGAGCCTTATTGAAAACTATTCCTGAAAGGACTGATGGTATGGGCTTAAGCCCCAGTGTTCATAATGGAAAAGGATATACACAGCAAGTGAAATAAGTATTGAACACATCACCAATTTTCTAAGTAAATATATTTCTAAAGGTGCTATTGACATGAAATTCTCACCAGATGTCAGTTGTCAGTAACAACCCATACAATCCACACAGGCAAAGAAATCAAACCACAGATCGGTGTTCTGCAGGGACAGGACAACTTTTAATATTACAGTCTGTGCATCTCTTTAGGTAAATTATATACTCAGAGAATAACTAAAAGTGCACAGGACACATGAACTTGAACAAGTAGTGTATGTAAAATAACATTGCCTAAGGTTAGAAGCTTAAATCAACCAGCTTGGTTGGCCAGAATATAATCTATTCCTTTAATATTAATGGTCATGCCTTTATACTTGGGCAGCCGGGCTCCTCCACCCAACCAATGACTGCTCCTTGAAATCGCTGATAGATCATTACTATAAATGTATTATAAAATCCAGTGAAGGAGCCATATCTTACAAGAACAAAACCCATAAAGTCAGGATAAACATTCATTTGTTTTTATATTGATAAAGTAATTCCATGTCATTCTTAAGTTACTCTGTAAAATGAGGTCATTTTTGTTATAAAGAATTTACTTTGTGCAAGATCTAGAAATATTTTTATCATAATTTGATACTAAAAGGTTTATTGATTTTTACTAAGGTTATCTTACAAAACTAGTCAGCAAACATTCAATCTTTGCATTAATCAAGATAATTATGTTGATAATTGATCTTTTAGTTAATCAATATTTAGCTTAGATTAATGTCCTTACAACAAATTGTAGTTTTCTACAATGTGAAAATTCCTTTTCATAAGAAGATGGAAATGAGGTAACGTATTTTTCGAACTATAAGACACACTTTTCCCCCAAAACATTGTGAGGAAAATGGGGGTGCGCCTTAGAGTTGGAATGCAGGCTTACTGGTTGGTTGTGGCAGTAGTGTGGCGGCGGCAGAGGTGCGGGGATGATGAGGCGCAGTGAGTGGTATGGCGTGGGCAGAGTCCCTTCCACAGGTGAGGTGACGCCGCGGCCCGGTATTCAAGGTGAGTAGCAGAGGCCGCGCGTGCGCAGACTGAGATCACAGCGGCCATTTTGCCAATGCCGAGTTTGCAGATGGAGATCTCGGCTTCAGGAAAATGGCTACCGCGATCTCCATCTGTGCACACGCTGCTTCCCACGGCCATTTTCCTGAAGCCCCCGGGAAGCAGAGCACACAATCTGCGCACGCGCGGCCTCAGGAAGATGGCCACCACCACCAAGAAAGCCATGATTCACCCGGCTTTGCTACTCACCTTGAATACTGGGCCACGGCGTCACCTCACCTGTGGAAGGGACTCTGCTCACGCCATACCACTCACCGCGTCTCATCATCCTCAGGAACATGGCCGCCGCCACCACCGAGAAACCAGTGATTAACCCGGCTCTGCTGCTCGCCTTGGATACTGGGCCTCTGCCGCCTCCACACCACTGCCTCAACCCCCCGCATGGACGCCAGGCCGTAACATCACCCACCTAAGCAGGAAGGGACCCTGCTCAGGTGCACGCCATACCGACCACCGCACCTCAGCATTACCTCACCTCTCCTGCCACCATGCCTCATGTGACCCTGCTCTGCCACCGCCAGCCCCGCAGGTAAGATACCTTAAATTCGGACAATAAGACGGACCCCCATCTTATAAAAAAATATTTTTTTCTGCAATTTTCACCCCAAATTTGGGGTGCGTCTTATTGTCCAGTGTGTCTTATAGTCCAAAAAATATGGTATTTGAAAATGTACAAATGCAATGTTTCGACATACCTTGCACTCTCTCATTTCTCTTAGTGCCATGTCTATATTATAATTCAGAAACAAGGATTCTGATGAGAATTTTATGTTAAATTCTGGATGAACATTACACCTTCTTTTGTGCTCATTTATGTCTTCACACTAACACTAGTGGTGATGAACCAACTACATGATGGTCACGTATTGACCATGACTATTGACCATAACTGGGGGATGCACATTGCGTTCAATGAGATCAGCACAGTGATGAATTCTCCTAAGTGGTAATCCATCATCATTCACTGTAGGAGATCCAGAAAAAGTAACTGATATATAATGAGAATCCCTTTTAGTGTTGAGACACATATAAAAAATAAATTATACCCAGATCATCACATCTTTACATTCTGTTTTCTGGAATTCTGGAGACCAAACATAATCTAATATGCTGATGATATACAAAAAAAGAAAATGTTCCAGAGACTACAGGGGAAGCAATACAAAGAGGAAAAAGTAATTAAGCCACTATTTAACAGTGGAAGAAGGTAAATCTCATCAAGGAATACATGACTTCTGTATGCGTAGTGTATACATGCCTTTAAACATCTGTGGAATTTTTTGAAAAAAACCCCACTGAATTTACATAAATAGGAATACTAAAAATATCTTACTTATTCATATAAAAAATAAGGATGGTCAAGTACAACATCTAGTGTTATTGACTTGAAAAACTATATACACCAATAGTCACCCTTTCTTTAATTTGCTTTGTGTAATTCAGACAATGGAATTAATCTACTAACATTACATTTAGTTGTTACCCTGCAGTAAGCCATGAAAACCAATGTTGCTAATAGCTGATTAGTTGCTATGGTATAGTGAACATTTGTACTTAAATGCAATGTTAGTAAATAAATACTATAAACCACTTATTTATGGATTTGTATATTAGAGAATTGGTAGTTAATAACTCTATTTACCCCACTTACAACAAGGTCAGAGTAGAAGAATCCATTTAAAAAGTACAGCTTAGCAATATGAATAGGTATTGTGTGCTAGCCAGTAGAGACCCTGTGGCTTCTTACTACAGACATAATACAATACTCCATCAAACACTGAATGCGCGTGAGATTATCACCTAAAACACCTTCTACTGTGGTACAATAACTCTGTAGTACGGCATCTAATGCTAGTGCAGCGCCCCAGAGTCCTGGTCGTTGCAGTACTGTGGCTCCGCCACTATGGGGAGCTATGGTGCGTCTGATGGCACTGAAGGAGTTCATCTGATCAGGTATCACAGACACCAATGCATTTCACAGCCGGGCCTCCGGGGGGAGCTAAGGGTGCTATTCACTAGGCCACTCCTCACCATAGTGGGTAAACTGGGGGTCAGGCAGGAAGTTAGATCAGAAAGCTGACTGGGTTGGAACCAGGCAACACCTTGTGGCAGAGGGTGTTGTGGGGGAAGATACAGTAGGGTCTCTGTCAGGGGTGGGATCCTGACAGAGGCTTGGCACTTGAACGAACGTAACGGGACTGTGCCTGCTCAGCATAGCGGCGGTGCCCAAGGAAGGATTAGAAGTGAGATAGATTGTGCTGAGTGAGAAACGAGATCACGCAAAAGGAGAAATACCAGTAGGAGTCGTGCTGTAAGACCGAAGCAACATCCTACTGAGGCGCACTACCGGTGGCCGGAACGCCGAGGGAGTATCATAACATTCAGCTTCAAGCAATACTCCAAACAGCGGCAGGACAGTCAGTTTAAGGCGGGCTGTCTAACTTAAATCACCTATGCAGTCTTGGGGGGCAACTTGTGGAGAGGGGCGACTCTAGGGTCCCGGAAGAGCTCCGAGCCTACCCGTCAAACGGGTGCCGTTCCAACCAGATCATCAGGGAGGGACGGAGGATTAGCAGAACATCATCTAATCGAGTTGTGAGGGAACTTAAGAAACAGACACAACAGTTGTGGGGACTTTCTGTAAGCACAGCAGGGAAGGACCACAACACATAGCGCTAGAAGGAAGGCACCGATTTCCACCTGTGAAGAGAACTCTGGAGGTGCCATTGGACCGGCTGGACTTGCGCAGCCTGGTGAACCGTGTTCCGGACTGAGGACCCAGAGATCTTCAGTAAAGAGGTAAAGAGACTGCAACCTGGTGTCCTCGTTATTTACTGCACCGCACTACTACAGCATCACCGCTGTCACCCGTCACATCATTCACTGTGCGCCCCTCGGCAGGGTCACGGACTGGGCCTAGCCACCGTGACAACCCCAGAGCAGAGACTCAGAGGCCCGGTACCAGGTACCCCTCGGCCCTGCGGCAGTGGGGGCGCTTCAACTTGGCGTCACGAACAGGATCTACTTAAGCCTGAAGAATCAGGTCATGTGTGCCTTGAGACTGTGATTTATTGTGCTTGGACTGTACTTTATTGCAAAGACTGTGTGCTGCGCCATTTGCCGCCAAAATCCGCCGCCATTGCAGCGCCGGGGAGAGCGCCAGAAAAGAAGAGGGGCGTGGAGTGGGCGTAGGCAAGCTGGAGAGCGCGAACAACAATGGCCGCCCAGTCTAAATATTTCTGTGTCCTGAGGACGTGTCCGTCAACAGCTGAGGTCCGCCTCCTGATCCTGTTTGGAGGGTGGAGACCATGGAGACGGGGCCACCCACGAAAGAGACCGCGGGAAGAGGACACTGGAGAAGAAGAAAAGATGGCGACACCGGGAACACCGCGTGGGACTGACCCGATCCAGTCTGAGGCTGCGCCACTCGACACAGCCCCAGATGCGCCAACGTTGCGGGGACTGGCCCTCACGGAGCCACCGATGGGCCGACCCCCCTTGCCACCATCTGAGGAGTGTGTAGCTGCAGCTAAGGCCCGCCGGATAGCACGCCGCCTGGAGGCTGATGCCCGCGTGCTCGCTCGGCTGGGCCAGCCCACGGAGGTCCGTTTGTCTCCGGTGTCCCCTGCTCCTCTCAACCCGGCCGCGGCTGAAAGTGCGCTGCAGACGCAGGGCCTGAAGATCATGCCAGAGGCCGAACACCTGCGGCATTTGATGGCTGCATGGCGGGATCGACCACAACCGGCAACCCAGGTTGATCTGACCAGCGTCGCAGAGGTCCCATTGTCCCACTGGGGTGTAGTGGTCTCCTTCAACCCCCGATATGGAAGAGGGGTTATACAGGAGATCGTCGAGCCGCTACAAGTCCACGTGGACCGAGAGGAGGTAGAGCCCTGCGGAGGAAGGTTCGCTCGCGACCTGGAGCCAGGTGATGCTGTAACCTACACCAGGTGGAGGAGAGCAACAGGCGAAGCTGGCTGGATGGCGCGGGGCGTCCAGCGGTGCGTCGCGCTCCAGGCCGCCGCTGCAACCTCCGAAGATGAACCTCCCGCCGAAAAGGCAACGGAACCTGACCCTGCGGAGCAGCGGGGAACCCGGACCTACCATGTACCTTGGGGGCGTGCCGGATCATCCGGGAAAAGAGCATCACGGCGAGGGATCCTGTCGTTGCTGGGACCAGAACCGCTCCCTGGATCGGCAGCACGACCCGTTGGTCTGGTGAGGCCCGGAAGGAGACCACCTTCTTCCCCGAAAAATGAGTGAGCATGAATGCTTTAAATATGTAAATAGTTCCTTAACTGTTTGTTTGTTTCCTGTTCTGCTGCTAAACCCGTCTAGGGTTAACTCTTAAAGGGGATCCTTTTTGTTGACCCGGGATCCCTATTGTTTTGTTTTGATTTTTCTAAAGTTTTTGCACAAAGTTTCCAGAACTGCCGCAATCATGAACAGTGCATGATACAAACTTTTTGTACATAGTTTGCACCTTATTAAAGGTGCTCCCTACTGGTTTTACTTAAAGAAGGACTCTTTGTGAAGATACCACACTGGAACCTTTGCTGAGTATGGACTGGTAGCTTGAGAAGATATGCTACCTCATAGAGACTTGGTCCCCTCTTAAAGGGGATGTTCACTTGTTGCACTTAAAAAAATGGCATTGCTTTAAGACTGAGAGATAGCAATGATGTTTTGATAAAGAGAACGTGATGATAATGTTTATGTGAGAAAGTTATACGTACCCAACTAGTTAATTGTAAACAAAATGCTGATGATGTTCCCAGAAAGAAAGTGAAAGCTAGAAGAAGGATGCAGTGGGCCCGTAGGGGTAGACGTGGTGTCCAGCATGCATGTTAGTGAGAAAGATAGTGAGAAGGTTTAATGTTCGATAGAAACTGTTTTGATAATGTTGATAGACAATGGGGATAGAAGGTGAACCCTGAGTCCTCAGAAGAGTCATGTAAAAATGGCTCGGTGCTCTTAAACTGAAAGTAATGTTATGTTCTATACTGTGTATAGTAGTTGAAAAGGCAGTAGGCCCGGGCTGAACGGGGCGGTCCTGCATAGAAAGGAGAGGCAGTAGGTCTGGTGCCGTTAGGACAGGCGTTCCTGCAGATTTAAAGAAGGAGAATGAAAAAGTTAAATTGCCTTATAATGTGATTATAAGAAGGTCTTTAGTGGATTCCGAGTGTATGTCCTTAAAGGCAATGTTAAATTATTGTTCAACAATTTTGCACTTAGTAGAATACCCAGTTGGATAAGAAAAGTTAATTATAGCATGTTGCTATAATATTTAACCATGTTTTGTAACGTTCAAGTGTCCTCACCTCCCATAAAGGGAAGCTCTGTTTAACCCCTTAATGACAGCCAATACGTCTGTTAACTGACCTGACATATAAGAGAATAGCCTCCCCATACAGGTAACAATCCAGCATCTGTTGGATGTACACTATAGCTGACAACTTTCTGCATCAGCCATGATCAGTGTTTGCACCATCCAAATCTGTTTAACCCCTTAGATGCTGCTGTAAATAGTGACTACATCATTATAAATGGTTAACAGAGTGTGGGGGCTTCCTCTTTATTCCAATTGGTGCCCTCAGATCATGATTGTGTGGTCCTGATGTTTGCCGTGGCAATTCACAACCAAATAGTGTCCTAAGAATCTAACGGCAGTAGTAATCTGTTCAGAAGTTAGAAGCATTCAGGTGGTAAAAATACACATTTTAATTTCTGTCATACCACTTTGCATTAATTCCTGTAAAGCACCTGAAGGGTTAATAAACTACCTGACAGCAGTTTTCGATATGTCAGGGGTGCTGTTTTTAAAATAGTATCGCGTTTGGGGGTTTCCCAATATATGAGACCCCTAAAGTCACTTCAAACATGGATAAGTCCCTAAAAAATACATTTTGTAAATTTCCTTGAAAAAATGAAAAATTGCTGCTACATTTTTAAACTTCCTAAAATGCTAACAAAATAAAATAACATTTTACAAATGATGCTGATGTAAAGCAGACATGTGGGAAATGTTATTTATTAATGGTTTGTTGTGGTATGACCATCTGGATTAAAGGGATAATCATTCAAATTTTGAAAATTGCTAATTTTTTATTTTTTTCTCAAATTTTTGATATTTTTTATAAATAAACACAAAACATATTGACCTAAGTTTACCATTAACATAAAGTATAATGTGCCACGAAAAAACAGTCTCAAAATCACTGGGATTTGTTGAAGCGTTGCAGAGTTATTACCACATAAAGTGACACTGGTCAGATTTCAAAAATTTGGCTCCGTCACTAAGGGGTTAAGTATACTTATTGTTATTGCACTCAACAAAACTGTATGTCTTTTTGCTAACTTGTATTGTTGTTTTCTTCTCAGTCCCGGAGTACTGTGTTTAACCAGGGGGGAGTGCAGTACCCCAGAGTCCTGGTCGTTGCAGTACTGTGGCTCCGCCACTATGGGGAGCTATGGTGCGTCTGATGGCACTGAAGGAGTTCATCTGATCAGGTATCACAGACACCAATGCATTTCACAGCCGGGCCTCCGGGGGGAGCTAAGGGTGCTATTCACTAGGCCACTCCCCACCATAGTGGGTAAACTGGGGGTCAGGCAGGAAGTTAGATCAGAAAGCTGACTGGGTTGGAACCAGGCAACACCTTGTGGCAGAGGGTGTTGTGGGGGAAGATACAGTAGGGTCTCTGTCAGGGGTGGGATCCTGACAGAGGCTTGGCACTTGAACGAACGTAACGGGACTGTGCCTGCTCAGCATAGCGGCGGTGCCCAAGGAAGGATTAGAAGTGAGATAGATTGTGCTGAGTGAGAAATGAGATCACGCAAAAGGAGAAATACCAGTAGGAGTCGTGCTGTAAGACCGAAGCAACATCCTACTGAGGCGCACTACCGGTGGCCGGAACGCCGAGGGAGTATCATAACATTCAGCTTCAAGCAATACTACAAACAGCGGCAGGACAGTCAGTTTAAGGCGGGCTGTCTAACTTAAATCACCTATGCAGTCTTGGGGGGCAACTTGTGGAGAGGGGCGACTCTAGGGTCCCGGAAGAGCTCCGAGCCTACCCGTCAAACGGGTGCCGTTCCAACCAGATCATCAGGGAGGGACGGAGGATTAGCAGAACATCATCTAATCGAGTTGTGAAGGAACTTAAGAAACAGACACAACAGTTGTGGGGACTTTCTGTAAGCACAGCAGGGAAGGACCACAACACATAGCGCTAGAAGGAAGGCACCGATTTCCACCTGTGAAGAGAACTCTGGAGGTGCCATTGGACCGGCTGGACTTGCGCAGCCTGGTGAACCGTGTTCCGGACTGAGGACCCAGAGATCTTCAGTAAAGAGGTAAAGAGACTGCAACCTGGTGTCCTCGTTATTTACTGCACCGCACTACTACAGCATCACCGCCGTCACCCGTCACATCATTCACTGTGCGCCCCTCGGCAGGGTCACGGACTGGGCCTAGCCACCGTGACAACCCCAGAGCAGAGACTCAGAGGCCCGGTACCGGGTACCCCTCGGCCCTGCGGCAGTGGGGGCGCTTCACTATTACTTTGTACTGTTGGATTAAAACAGAATGAGTCAGAAAAAAAATCTCATATGCTTCTGATAGCTAAGGCATAGGGAGGTTCATGAACGCGACCCTCCAGCTAGGGACTGAAAGGGACATACATTTCATATGTATAGTCACACTATCTGATGGCCTCTATTTGCCTCCCACTGCCTCTTTTACTCAGATCAGTGTTACATTCTTCCTGCTTCCAAGATTGACGAAGCAGCGGTAAAGTGTGACATTAGATGACAGTCAGCGGAACAGTTGTTCAGCCGATCGTTCAACCAGAAGTAATCTCAGACAGTTCTCTGATACATGAGGGGTGCTCATTTGGCCAAGTGCTCCTCTGGTCTCTATGAAAGAGCCATGTCTCTGAGAGAATGAAAGGATGAACAGTTCCGAATCAGATGTGCCAGATCCTTAACACCAATGGTAATCAATTGTTCAGGGCCCACGTATGCATTAGACAGTCAATATCTGTGGTTTTGGCCCACATTACTCTAATGTGTATGGGGAGCTTTAGTCTATGGGTCCTTATACATAGACCAACCGGTGGCACTAAACAACCATTGAATGATATTATACTGATTGACAGTCATTTACTAGCCTATTTATATAGGCAAACCACCGTAAGCAATTTGTAATGCAACAATTTCTGAGCGTAGGCTGCTCTGTTTCTCGGCAGTATGGATCCTGTTTACACAGGACAGTGTACTGCAAAGACTAATGATCATTTCGCCTAATGAATGAGCGCTTTGCACGTTCATCGGGTAAACAACACCTTGTTTACACTGAATGGTTATCACAATTATTTCTAAGTGTAACTGCAGCTTAAATTATGCCTTTCTTGTGCAGTCAGATAGGAAAGTTAGGGAAGACGTGGCATAAAATGTACTACTGCACTCTCCAGACCACCTTGGAAGCAGGAGAAATAAAATGCTAATTTGAGTAGAGTAGGCAAAGATAGTGTAGCAGATAGGGTGACCAAACAGTATATGTGAAATATGTAGTCACTTTTCAACACCAAGCTGGAAGGTCGCTTTCAGATCCATGTTCTTCTTTGGGCATAATATTAATTTTTGTACAATATAAGTGCAAACGCAGTGTGCATGAGCCCAAAAATTCAAACTGCAGAGTTCAAGTGAAAGCAAGAGTTTAACTAGAAGATTCTTGTTCAACTCGTTTAATATATTGGTAACTGAACATAGATCTACCTTATATAAGTCTGTATAACTTTGGTTGTTTTTTCTTTATGTGCGAAACTATATAGAGAATGCAATTTTTACTGTGCTCTTCTTCCTTTGTTGATAGAAACCATCAGGAATGCCAAGTAAAATAAATATGTATTGAAAAGTAAGACTACCAAGACAACCGATTTTGTTCAAATCTTTTGTCCATTTTGATAACTCAGTAGACTTGCTTGTGCTTGAGTAGAAAACTCCAAATGCCACATTGGTTTATTGTGGCAAATTTGGTGAGAAAGAAATCTTGGATTTGCCACATATGGGATAATAAATTTTAAATGATTTGTCCACTATTTTGATATTGATGACCTACAAATGTAGCCTAGTTTACCGTGACTCACAACGCATCATCATGATGACTAGTCACGGAAGATCATCTGACTTAAGAAGATTTAGATAACGCACGATGCATAAGCCATTGACTGATGTCAAGTTAGGCATCGCATTACATACCGTCTTATCGGTGCTTAGACTAACTTTCGGCTGAATATTAGATTGGTCGAGGGTCCAACGCCTGACACCATCACCTCGAAACAGATATGAGCTGTCACAACAGCCAGATGAAAGCAGTGTACAGAGCAGAACAGGTAAGGTTTGTACACGGTTTTGTGGCCATTAATGAGAAATGCAGCTCAGCTCTCATTTAATTGACGAGCCAGGTGTTAAATCCCAAAGTTCTGATATTGCTGACCTATTTCATCTCTTGGAAAAGTCATCAACATCAAAATAGTAGAAAACCCTCTAAACTTCTGGTCTGGTTATAAACAACCCTTTTCTAATTGTCTTCCTTAACTTATTGCATGCCTTTGACCATAGTTGTTCCCAATACCATTTTCCAAAGCTAAAACTTTAAAACTATCTCATTCTCCAAACTTCTTGCCTCTTTACCGGTCCCCAGTCCAAAGGAGAAAAAAAAGACATTGCGTTACATATGTGCAAAAATTACTTCTGACACGATCTGTGAAGGATCGGTGCAAGCTTTGAGATCAGTTTGAATCAAAAAACTTATTTTACAACTGCAAACTGTAATTACTCAAATTCCTAATAGTAACATTTTATTAAGAAAAAGTGCTTCCATTTTGTTAGTGGATATGGAAGCAGACTTACTTGCCCACATGTATACAGCTCTGGCAAAAATTAAGAGACCACTGCAAAATGTTCAGTTTGTCTGATTATTCTCTTCATATTTTTGAGTAAAATGTAAATTGTTCTTTTATTCTATAAACTTCTGACAACATGTCTCCGAATTTCCAAGCAATAAATTTTGTATTTTTTTTCTGAAATGGAGAAATGGTCAAAATTAAAAAAATAACCAGTGCTTTCACACCTCAAATAATGCAAAGAAAATGAGTTCATAATCATTTCGAAACAACAATACCAAGGAAGAGTTCAGAAATCAATATTTAGTGGAATAACCATGATTTTTAATCACAGCTTTCTTGCGTCTTGGCATGCTTTCCACCAGTCTTTCACACTGCTTCTGGTACAAAAATGTAAGCAGTTCTTCTTTGTTTGATGGCTTGTGACTATCCATTATCCTCTTGATTACATTCCAGAGGTTTTCACTGGGGTTCAGGTCTGGAGATTGGGCTGCCCATGCAGGGTTTTGATGTGGTGGTCTCTTAATTTCTGCCAGAGCTGTATGTTCTTTCAATAATTTTACTGTACACAATATTTATCTAGGCACAAGCACGAGAAGGTTTCCACTATGCTTTCAGATAAAAGAGTTTGATTATTACATAAAATCTGTTAAGAGCAGAAATTGTTGAACATCCATTAAATAAACAGCAGTTCTATCTACAAAGTGTATCTATAAAATGTACTAAGCACAAATACAATATATAGACAAAAAGATCAAACTGCTAATAATTTAATGTACAACCTACAAAAGATAAAACCAAGTAAATAGACTGTACTTATATTTTAATCAAGAAACTACAAAAGCAAATAGCATTGCTTCAGTAAGACTTGTCCTGTGAAATCCAGGGGAAAGTCTACTCACAAAATTAAGGAATGGGAGCACAAAGCAGGCCAGACAGGTAGACAAATGCTGGAAGTGGGGGATGCAGTTATTAAGGGGACAGATAAATTGGTCCCAAAGTACAAGACAAGATGGTCAAATGGAGTGCTGTCTTCCTCACGCTCTATTTTGACACATTGTCGATCAGGTTGATAGACTACTGGAAAGGGCATGTGAGGACACCAATAACAAAGTTACAGGAAGATGAATGGTCCTTAAACGTTATTTCAGGGGTTTGGACCAATAGCTGAAAGAAGCACGTACATTATTTTTTTATTCCCTAAACCTGTGTCATTTTAGTGCAGGAAAGTGTAAGTGTGTAAATAGCCTCACTATTTGCCATCTTTCTGGTTTCAATCACTGTTCTGGTCCTCTTTTGAGTCAGATGCTGGTTCTTGCCGAGTGGCTTTTACAATGTAAGCCGGTGGATCATCAGAAAAAGGATCCTTGGGCTTACAGCACATTGCAAAATTGACTTCTGCCTCAAATAGCGTAGTGTGATCCAGAACGACAGAATTGCTGTCATGTGACTCCGAAGAGGACTGGAGCAGCTCTGGATACCGGAAAAGAGGGCGATCATGGGTATATTAACACTATAACTACACTAACGTTTACACAGGATTAGCAAATTAACAAAATACCAGGAGTGCTCCTTTAAGGCAAAAGCCTCAAAGGAAGTATTTACCGAAATTCTGCGTGTTTCAAGGGCCATGCCAGAAAGACAGCTGTCAATCATTTAAAGGCAGCCCTGCCCCCCATCAGGAACAGAATGATATGCTCTTCTCCTCACATCTGAATCTTCTGCACAGATCGAACATGACAGACAAGAAGTAGCACCTGCATGTCAACAAAGAATTACAAGACTTATACTGAGATCCACTCTACGTTGTTATGCAACATTAGGACATCTATGTAAGGTCAAATAGTACTGGAAGACCCCTTAAAGGGAATGGGTGGTCTATAATACTAATAAGTTATCAAACTTGGGGTGATTCAATTTGGAAAAATAAAGGCTTTAGGGGTGATCATGACACAATATGGAAATGTATGAATGCACAGTTCAGAGAACTTTTTACACGTAGGCCTCCAATAATGAAAAGGGAACATCTTCTACAACTAGAGGAAAGAGAATTTAATCATCATCACAGATTCAGACTTTTTACAGTGCGAGCACTCAGATTTTAGAACTCTCTGTTACATAGCATTGCAACGGTTAATTCACTAAAAAGTTCAAGTAGGGCATGGATGCTTTTTATGGATGCAATATTACTAGCTATGGCTTTGGGACACTATGAATATGAGGATTCATGAAGGAATGTTTCACCCAATAAAGGGCAATTAGAATTTGGCTCAGGGGTTTTTGCCTTTCTCTGCATCAACATGTTATGTTACAGTACAGACAAATAGAAAAAGAAAGAGAGCTCACCACATTCGAAGAGAAATAGAAGCCAATAATCCTTGAAGCATCCGGGTGCCAAATCCCACGACAGGTCACAGGCAAATATCCAGAAATAAAACAAGCATTCACATTTTGTTGCTTTAAAAACGCAATAGATGAAGATAATTTAAGAACGTGTATGCACACACAGATGTAGCAATTATGTTTTGCACTATGCAGTTATTGTAATGTACTTAGCTATTTCTAGTAGGTAGCCATTCATTTTTTTGCAGAGCAGTTTGCCATCTGGTTTGTCACTAGGTTTTTGTTGTCTAATAGCAGCACGATGTAAGAGCGGAAACCCTGACTTCAGGATTATATCACTTACTGAGCTACTTGCTGCAGTTTTGATAAAATCTGTTTTATCTGTTGCAGATCCTCCAGTCCTCTGAATGCTGAGCTCTGTATAACCCCTCCCACACCACTGATTGGCAGCTTTCTGTGTATTGTGCTTAGGCTGCCAATCAGTGGTGGGGGCAGGGTTATACAGAGCTCATGAATATGGAGGACTACACTCCATAACAGAAGTTATGTCGCTATTCCATGTTATGTAAATAAAAGCTTATAACCTGATGTTAAATTCATCCATTGGTTGTATAAATTATTCTTTTGAAAGCTGAACCCCTCCGAAATGTGGTTTAGGTTAAGAAAATAAATTGCCATCAATGCAGAAATATTGATCAGTTAATGGACACAGAATGGTCAGATTTTGGCAAGGCAAAAGTTTTGTCACCTGGTCATATAATGCACCCAATCCTAGTTTACATCCTCACCTGTGCTCAGTAAATGATTGGTTACTTAGTGTGTGTGTATAAAAAGAAACACAGCACCCCAGACCTTCACTTGAACTGCTACTTGAGCTCCTTTTTGGAAGTGCATTTGAACAGCAAGGTGGCTTGTTGTTGAAGGGAAATAGAGGAAAAAAAAATCTTTAAATCATCAGCATAGCGAGTGTGAGCGAGCTGAGTGTGACCTGAGCGTAAGTGTGGACGGCGGTAAGTGTGACTTGTGACTCAGTGACTTTGGAATCAGGGAGTTTCCAAGGGAGGAATTGCTGTTCCAAGTGTTAATTAATACTTTGTATTTATTTTTATTTAACGTTTCTGTCTAGTGCAATCCCCATTAGGAAATGTGCTCCACAATTGTTAATGCCATCCAGTGCACATCTTGCCACATGTATGCAGTCCTTGATCAGCCGGTCGAGGGTGCATACTGCTGTGCGAGATGTGAGCACGTTGTGCATTTGGAAACCCAGATACTGGATCTAAATGTGCAGCTGGCAACACTGAGATCCATAGACAATATGGAGAGGAGTCTTCTGCTCACAGGGGGATAGATGAGGAGGGGGATGGTAGGATGGAGCTGAAGGACAGTGAGGCAGTTAGCTGGGTGACAGTTAGGAAGCGGGGTAGAGGGAAGAGTGCCAGGGAGGCTAGTTCTGATCTTTCACACCCCAATAAGTTTGCTACATTGGCAGATGAGGGGGGTGCCAGTACAGGGGTAGCACTGCTGCAGCCAGGCATGTCCTCTGAAAGCCGGAGGAGTGACTGCTCCAGTAAGGAGGGAAATAGGAGAGCAGGGCAGGCCAGACAGGTGCTGGTAGTGGGGGACTCAATTATTAGGGGAACAGATAGGGCAATCTGTCACAAAGAAAGGGATCGTCGAACGGTGTGCTGCCTACCTGGCGCTCGAGTCCGACACATCGCTGATCGGGTGGACAGATTACTGGGAGGGGCTGGTGAGGACCCAGCGGTCATGGTGCACATTGGCACAAATGACAAAGTTAGAGGTAGGTGGAAGGTCCTTAAAGATGATTTCAGGGAATTAGGCTGCAAGCTGAAAGCAAGGACCTCCAACGTGGTATTTTCTGAAATACTGCCTGTACCACGTGCCACGCCAGAGAGGCAACGGGAAATTAGGGAGGTTAATAAGTGGCTCAAGAATTGGTGTAGGAAAGAGGGGTTTGGGTTCCTGCAGAACTGGGCCAACTTCTCAGTTGGCTACAGGCTCTACGCTAGGGATGGGCTGCACCTCAATGGGGAAGGTGCAGCTGTGCTGGGGGAGAAAATGGTTAGAAGGTTGGAGGAGTGTTTAAACTAGGGAATGGGGGGGAGGGTATTCATTTTATAGGTGGGGAAGATAGTGCAGATAGAGACCTGGGCACAAATAAGGAAGTTGGGGGTGGCGGAGGCATGGGGGGTGGGGTTAGAACAGTTAGTAATTTAAGAAAGAATAGAGGTACAGAGAGGAACATCAAGTGCATGTATACTAATGCCAGAAGCCTCGCCAACAAAATGGACGAATTAGAACTAATGTTGTTGGAACATAATTATGACATGGTGGGGATATCTGAAACATGGCTGGATGAGAGCCATGACTGGGCTGTTAACTTGCAGGGCTATAGCCTTTTCAGAAATGACCATACAGATAAGCGAGGGGGTGGGGTGTGTCTGTTTGTAAAATCGACCTTAAATGTAGAGTCCCTGTGGGTGGAGATAAGGGGAGGGGGAAAAAATAATAAATTACTGATAGGGGTTTGTTATAAATCTCCAAAAATAATGGAAGCAATGGAGAATATCCTTGTAAAGCAAATAGATGAAGCTGCGACTCAAGGAGAAGTCATTATTATGGGGGACTTCAACTACCCTGAAATAGATTGGGGAACAGAAACCTGCAGTTCCAGTAAAGGTAATCGGATTTTGACAACTATTAGAGACAATTACCTTTCACAACTGGTTCAGGACCCAACAAGAAGGGGGGCACTGCTAGACCTAATATTAACCAACAGGCCAGACCGCATATCAAATATAAGGGTTGGGGGTCACTTGGGGAATAGTGATCACAAAATAATAAGTTTTCATGTCTCCTTTAATAAGATGTGTAGTAGAGGGGTGACAAGGACACTAAACTTCAGGAGGGTAAATTTCCAACGGATGAGAGAGGATCTTGGTGCAATTAACTGGGACGATATCCTGAGACATAAAAGTACACAAAAAAAATGGAGACGTTTATTAGCATCCTGGATAGGAGCTTTGCTCAGTATATACCGTATGGGAATAAACATACTAGAAATAGGAGGAAACCAATATGGCTAAATAAAGCTGTAAGGGGCGCAATAAGGGACAAAAAGAAAGCATTTAGAGAATTAAAGGAAGTAGGTAGTGTGGAGGCATTAAATAAATACAAAAAATTAAATGAATTATGTAAAAAGCAAATCAAGGCAGCAAAGATTGAGACAGAGAGACTCATTGCTAGAGAGAGCAAAAATAACCCCAAAATATTCTTTAACTACATAAATAGTAAGAAACTAAAAAATGATAGTGTTGGCCCCCTTAAAAATAGTCTGGGTGAAATGGTGGATGAGGATGAGGAAAAAGCCAATATGCTAAATGACTTTTTTTCATCAGTATTTACAAAAGAAAATCCCATGGCAGCCAATATGACTAGTGATAATAATTCCCAATTTAATGTTACCTGCTTAACCCAGCAGGAAGTACGGCGGTGTCTAAAAATCACAAAAATTGACAAATCTCCGGGCCCGGATGGGATACTGCAGGAATTAAGTACAGTCATTGATAGACCATTATTTTTAATCTTTAAAGAGTCCATAATAACAGGGTCTGTACCACAGGACTGGCGTAAAGCAAATGTGGTGCCAATATTCAAAAAGGGGACAAAAACTGAACTCGGAAATTATAGGCCAGTAAGTTTAACCTCTACTGTGGGTAAAATCCTGGAGGGCATTCTAAGGGATGCTATACTGGAGTATCTGAAGAGGAATAACCTCATGACCCAGTATCAGCACGGGTTTACTAGGGACCGATCATGTCAGACTAATTTGATCAGCTTCTATGAAGAGGTAAGTTCCGGTCTGGACCAAGGGAACCCAGTAGATGTAGTGTATATGGACTTTTCAAAAGCTTTTGATACGGTGCCACACAAAAGGTTGATACATAAAATAAGAATAATGGGGATAGGGGAAAATATGTGCAAGTGGGTTGAGAGTTGGCTCAGGGATAGGAAACAAAGGGTGGTTATTAATGAAGCACACTCGGACTGGGTCACGGTTAGTAGTGGGGTACCACAGGGGTCAGTATTGGGCCCTCTTCTTTTTAACATATTTATTAATGACCTTGTAGGGGGCATTCAGAGTAGAATTTCAATATTTGCAGATGACACTAAACTCTGCAGGGTAATCAATACAGGGGAGGACAATTTTATATTACAGGCTGACTTATGTAAACTAGAAGCTTGGGCTGATAAATGGCAAATAAGCTTTAATGGGGATAAATGTAAGGTCATGCACTTGGGTAGAAGTAATAAGATGTATAACTATGTGCTTAATTCTAAAACTCTGGGCAAAACCGTCAATGAAAAAGACCTGGGTGTATGGGTGGATGACAAACTCATATTCAGTGGCCAGTGTCAGGCAGCTGCTACAAAGGCAAATAAAATAATGGGATGCATTAAAAGAGGCATAGATGCTCATGAGGAGAACATAATTTTACCTCTATACAAGTCACTAGTGCGACCACACTTAGAATACTGTGCACAGTTCTGGTCTCCGGTGTTTAAGAAAGACATAGCTGAACTAGAGCGGGTGCAGAGAAGAGCAACCAAGGTTATTAGAGGACTGGGGGGTCTGCCATACCAAGATAGGTTATTGCACTTGGGGCTATTTAGTTTGGAAAAACGAAGACAAAGGGGTGATCTTATGTTAATGTATAAATATATGAGGGGACAGTACAAAGACCTTTCTGCTGATCTTTTTAATCATAGACCGGTGACAGGGACAAGGGGGCATCCTCTACGTCTGGAGGAAAAAAGGTTTAAGCATAATAACAGACGCGGATTCTTTACTGTAAGAGCAGTGAGACTATGGAACTCTCTGCCGTATGATGTTGTAATGAGTGACTCATTGCTTCAATTTAAGAGGGGACTGGATACCTTTCTGGAAAAGTATAATATTACAGGGTATATATATTAGATTCCTTGATAAGGCGTTGATCCAGGGAACTAGTCTGATTGCCGTATGTGGGGTCGGGAAGGAATTTTTTTCCCCATGATGGAGCTTACTCTTACCACATGGGGTTTTTTTGCCTTCCCCTGGATCAACATGTTAGGGAATGCTAGGCTATGGGTTGAACTAGATGGACTTAAAGTCTTCCTTCAACCTTAATAACTATGTAACTATGTAACTATGTAACATGCCAAAAATCCACCCTGCAACCAAAGCCTGGATTATTAAGAGGCTGAAGACCAGATCCACTGCAGAGGTGGCTGGCACCTTTAATGTGTCTCAGCATCAAGTAGAAAGAATTAAAAAATGATTTGAAGAGACTGGAGATGTTTTTGACAAGCCCAGGTCCGGCAGACCCCGCAAGACAACTGCTCAGGAGGAACGTTTGTTGGTTAGAAAATCCAAAGCAAACCCCTCTTCCACTGCAGCAGAGCTCCAACAGGCCTGGTCACCTCAAGTCCCTGTGTCAACTAGAACAGTTTGTAGGACTCTGTCTCGAAATTGCCTCCATGGTCGAATCAGTGCCCAGAAGCCAGCACTAAACAAAAGGCAAATAAAAAACCATGTGGCATTTGCAAAGTCCCACAGCCTGCTAATCAGATGGATGCTGGAAAAGTGGCAGAAGGTGGATTTTTCTGATGAATCTTCAGTAGAATTACACCACAGCCACCGCAAATAGTGCAGGAGACCTACTGGAGCCCGTATGGATCCAAAATACACCTAGAAAACAGTTACATTTGGTGGTGGAAAGATCATTGTCTGGGGTTACATTCAGTATGGGAGTGTGTGAAACATTTGCAAGGTGGAAGGCAATATCAACAGCCTAAAATATAAGAAGTATTAGCTACCTCTTATATTCCAAATCATAAAAGGGATCAAATTCTGCAGCAGGATGGTGCTCCATGTCATACATCCATCTCTACAACAAAGTTCCTCCAGGCAAAAAAAATCAAGGTACTCAAGGACTGGCCAGCCCAGTCACCAGACATGAACATCATTGAGCATGTTTGGGGTAGGATGAAAGAGGAAGCTTGGAAGACGAAACCAAAGAATCTAGATGAACTCTGGGAGGCATGTAAGAATGCACTCTTTGCTATTCCTGATGACTTCATTAATAAACTGTATGAATCATTGTTGAACCACATGGATGCAGTCCTTCAAGCTCATGGAAGTCACACAAAACATTAAATATGACTCTAATAGCACCACAACTTCATTCACCAATGTTATGCAACATATATTTGTATTTTAAGTTAATTATTTGTTTGAATATCACATTACGTTCTGTGGGCGACAAAACTTTTGTCTTGCCAAAATCTGACCATTCTGTGTCCATTAACTGATCAATATTTCTGCATTGATGCCAATTTATTTTCTTAACCTAAACCACATTTCAATGGGTTTCAGCTTTCAAAAGAATAATTTATACAACCAATGGATGAATTTAATGTCAGGTTATAAGCTTTTATTTACATAACATGGAATAGCGACATAACTTCTGTCAGGGAGTGTACATGGCAGCAGGTTTACTAGTCCTGTAGTGATAATCAGCCAATAATAGTAATTTTATCAAAACTACTTTTTACCTAAACATTTTTCATATTTTTTCCCTTTTTAGAATTAGTGTAGATAAAGAAATGTTGATTGTTAAAAGTAAAGAGAGCCTAAATTATAGCTGTTTGACTAAACGGATCCTGCAGCAATTATTATAAATAGACAGTAGCATTACATTTATTTTCTAAAATACAAAAGGCTAAAAAGCTTTTTATAAAAAAAACAAATATGTATTTCTCATATAATCAGCACACACTGAAAGATAGCATGAATATGAGAGGACTACATTATATCTAATGGACTTCATGCACTACTTTCAAAGAGAAATTTTTGTTTTTAATGGAAAACATGTACAAAATAATTATACATTTCATAAAACAGAAGACAATGTTCTTTCATTAAATATAGCATATGATTTTCTTGTTATATGTCAAGATAAAGTTTACAGTACTTTTCTTTTCCGGCATAGAATTTGATTACTTGGTCAAACAAGCTTCAGTATGAAAAGTCTATTGCGGATCAGTAATTTCTCAGGGCTTTTCCATGATTGTAAAATATAAGGCATCATTTCATTGATCAAGTTTTCCATCTAGACTCTCACTCTCATTTTTGTCTTTGTTAATACTTGCGAAGTTTAATGTCCTAGTGCATGCTGCTTTATATTGTATGATTAAGAGCCTCCATTCTTGATACCAAGACTTGACTTCAGTTTTCAGCCATTATATTGTGGGTAATATGTGAAATATGCAATCTAGAGTAAAGAAAAAAATTAATTACCATTGTTGCCCATCATGCTACTACTCTTCTAACTGCAGTTATCAATATTGTATACAACGTTAATTTGGGTTGTGTAGACGGGTTAATACTATTCTAAGTTCTATATGTTGTGTAGCATTAGCAAGTCTCGTAGTCTCATATTAGGACTACTAATTCCTTATAACATCTAATATTTGGTCTAATATTTTCCTATCTCATAGATAATGTTTTGTGAAAAAAAGGATCTGGTAAAAACAAAATGAGTGGAAGGGATGGAGGGAGCGCTTTCTAAGCGTAGTAAATAAAATCTGTGTTATAGCCATAGAACAAATCCCTGCCCCCACCAGAAATAGAAAAACTGTCCTCAATGCCAAGAAGTCCTACCGGACAGTCTGTAGCCTGATGGGCTCAATGAGGGAACTTGTGTAAACAAGTGAACATATCTTAGCTCACCATGCATTTGTCAGGATGGTCCGCGGTGGAGATGTCTCTCCGCTGGCATTTGGGATAGTGTCAAAGTTAATAATTGTGACTCCCATATAGACCCTCAAGATAGATTTTCCAGGCACCATGGTCAGCAGTGATCACCAAGCCAATCGGTTGCGATGGAAACTGCCTTAGGCGGTGAATGGGCGGCGCTCGCACTGAGTCACTCTGCGACATCAATTTCTGTGGAATCGCCTCTAGTACGATCCATTGAACATTCATCATGGCAAGCGCAGACCAGGAAACTGCCTGATTCCCATGAACATGTATCATTAGTCTTAGTAGTAGTAAGTCTCTGTTTATACCCAGTGAGATCCGGCAGATTTTCATATTTGGTGTATATATATTTTCAGCTTGTGAATACTTTACCATACTTTTTCACATATCAGTACCTACTGTGACCAAATACACAAAGAATGTTGGTCGGTAATGAGACTATATAATACCTTGGATCTCACAGAAATAATATTCAATCGTTTATGTCATGAAATTCAAAAATAATAAAAGGGGAATAGTGTTTGGATTTAAATTTGTGAAACTCCATCATCGGTAATGATTGGATTCCCAGTCAACCGAACCGCACCCACAACTAATGGATTAGGGTATAAAGAGTCCATAGGAGGCACATTGTATTAGATACCTGATGAAGGCCATAAGGCTGATATCACAGCAAAGAATAAATATTTTATGAATCCACTGGACACTCCATATCCTTGGCTATAGCCCTCTGACCATAATATTGAGATCCAATCTTCAAGCAGAAGTGCCTCTGAATCTTCATCCATATGTAATGTTATGAGAATCTGTGTGTGTTCATTAAGACAAAGATATACTAAGATAAAGAATTCATAAGAAATTCATCAGAATGGATTGGCAAGAAGAAATTTTCAATGGGAACTATGTCTGTAAATGGTAAAAGAAAAACAACTCACGGAAGAATAAAGAGAATTGATTTGCTCATAGATCTTGTGTGCATTCCTTTCTCCAAGGGCTTGTAATTGTAGTCTCTGAATTTGGCCTTACTGGTGATCCCGCAATCTTTTTTTGGGTCAGAACAAAATCAGCTACAGCAGTTGGGATCAACATTAGCAATTTAGTTATTGAATCACTCTAGGTGACAAATAATATAGAATAGCCTAAAACTAATAGATTAATCAAATCCTTTTACATAAAAAACAAAAGGATACTGCAAGCTCTAAAGCTGTTTCAAAATTTAATAAAGGATATACTTTTTTAGAGTTTTATCAGTTCCCATAGTGTACAATTGATTTAAGATGTAGCTGCCAATTCTTTTCAATAAACAGACAGTAGTTTTGCCTGGGCAGGTAGAGAGCAGTACAGCCTGTGTAGTACAGATAGAGATCAATGCACTACCCGCAGGACTTGTGAGCAGAAGTGCCGTATTTGTAAAATAGGTAAATCCCATTATAGTGCAAATAGCACAGGTAGATAGATAGTAGAATAGGTAGAGAAGAGTATATTACATGTAGTACAGGTAAAGATTAGCAGAGAGCATATAGAACAAATAGAGAGCTGTAGAGTACAAATAGAGATTTCAACAGTAGTGTTGAGCGATACCGTCCGATACTTGAAAGTAACGGTATCGGAAAGTATCGGCCGATACCGGCAAAGTATCGGATCTGATCCGATACCGATACCCGATACTAATACAAGTCAATGGGACTCAAGTATCGGAAGGTATCCCTGATGGTTCCCAGGGTCTGAAGGAGAGGAAACTCTCCTTCAGGCCCTGGGATCCATATTAATGTTTAAAATAAAGAATTAAAATAAAAAATATTGATATACTCACCTCTCCGACGCAGCCTGGACCTTACCGCTGGTAACCGGCAGCCTTCTTTGCTTAAAATGAGCGCGTTCAGGGCCTTCCATGACGTCACGGCTTCTGATTGGTCGCGGCCGCCCATGTGACCGCCACGCGACCAATCACAAGCCGTGACGTAATTCTCAGGTCCTAAATTCCTAATTCTAGGAATTTAGGACCTGAGAATTACGTCACGGCTTGTGATTGGTCGCGTGGCGGTCACATGGGCGGCCGCGACCAATCAGAAGCCGTGACGTCATATAAGGCCCTGAACGCGCTCATTCTTAGGAAGGAAGGCTGCCGGAAAGAAGCCGAGGGTGAGTATATTCCTATTAGGTATATACTCACCCTCGGACGCGCCCTGCTTCTTTCCGGCAGCCTTCCTTCTTAAGAATGAGCGCGTTCAGGGCCTTAGATGACGTCACGGCTTGTGATTGGTCGCGGCCGCCCATGTGACCGCTCACGCGACCAATCACAAGCCGTGACGTCATCCCTCAGGTCCTAAATTCCTAGAAGGGAATTTAGGACCTGAGGGATGACGTCGCGGCTTGTGATTGGTCGCGTGGCGGTCACATGAGCGGCACGCGACCAATCAGAAGCCGTGACGTCATGGAAGGTGCTGAACACGCTCATTTTAAACAAAGAAGGCTGCCGGTTACCAGCGGTGATGTCCAGGGGCCTCCGGACAGGTGAGTATATCAATATTTTTTATTTTAATTCCTTATTTTACACATTCACATGGATCCCAGGGCCTGAAGGAGAGTTCCTCTCCTTCAGACCCTGGGAACCATACACTGGAAACTTCCGATTCCGATTCCCGATACCACAAAAGTATCGGATCTCGGTATCGGAATTCCGATACCGCAAGTATCGTCCGATACCCGATACTTGCGGTATCGGAATGCTCAACACTATTCAACAGTGCATGTAGAACAGGTAGAAAACAATACAGTAATACAGGTATAAAAACTGTAACACTCATGCAGAATAGACTAAGACCAGTACAGTTTATGAACAGGATACAGGGACAGACATCTCGGGTTCAGCTGCGCAGGGGCCCAGAGGTGGGGAGGGCCCGCCGACACGAGCGACTATTTCAACTCGATGTGTGTCCTCAGATGTACATGCAGCTAATATATATTGCAACTCAGGGGACCCTCCGGCTCCCTGCGATGCAATACATGCCACTGGCCAATCGGAGGCTGGCATCTGACGTTGGCGTACCCATGACTAGGGATGCATGGCAGTGATGCCATGTGCCGTGGTGGGGAGGCCAAAGTCATTTGCCTACTCCTGTGCAGTTGTAGTTGAGGACCCTGTGCTGTGTGGGAGTGTGGGGGAAGGTGAGTAGTTTTATTTTGTTTTTTTAAAATATTGGAAAATAGAACAGCATACATTATCTCAGGATGGGGCACATTATACCATGAAATGGACCAGGATGGGGCACATTATCAAAGGAAGGGGACCAGGATGGGGCACATTAGCATAGGAAGGGGACTAAGATGGGGTACATTATACCAGGAAATGGACCAGAATGGGGTACATTATCCCAGGATGGGGCACAGTATCTCAGGAAGGGGCACATTACACCAGGAAATGTACCAGAATGGGCACATTATCAATGGAAGGGGACCAGGATGGGACACATTATCCCAGGATGGGGCACATTATGCCAGGAAATGGACCAATATGAGCACATTATCAAAGGAAGGGGACCAGGATCGGGTTCATTATCATAGGAAGGGGACCAAGATATGGTAAATTATACCAGGAAATGGACCAGAATGGAGCACATTATCCCAGGATGGGGCACATTATCCTAGGATGGGGTACATTACAACAGGAGATGGACCAGGATGAGCACATTATCAAAGTAAGACTGGCAGGATGGGGCACATTATCCCAGGAAGGGCACATTACACCAGGAAATGGACCAGGATGGGCACATTATCAAAGGAAGGGGGCCAGGATGGGGCACATTATACCAGGAAATGGACCAAGATGGGCACATTATCAAATGTAGGGGACCAGGATGGGGTACGTTATCATCGGAAGGGGACCAAGGTGGGGTACATTATACCAGGAAATGGTCCAGAATGGGGCACTACTAGTGGGTCTTGTTTGTCATACTAACTCTGGCATCTACCGCTAAGTCACTGGCTACAGTGCGTTATTAGACAGCTGAGTTTTGAGTCTTGCTTTTATTATTGAAAAGCTTGGTTCATCTCTCTGATAGAGGTTCTGTGACATTCTTGGTGGCAGATTCCATTTAGATTATGGAAACCATTATAGTCAATGGCGTTTATAGAACATCTTTGATTCTAGTGTATCACTGAGGCATTAAAGCTATGAATAGTTTTTCTGCTCTGGAAAAGAGGGTGCCGATGTGAACACAGCCTTATTGTGCCTACTAGAAATCTAATCAATATGGAAATGCGGGGGAGGACCAATATTTGGTCTGAATATAAGTATAATGTATATATAAGCAGAAATATTTTATGTGGACTTATATATGATATTCCTATTCCATTTGTTTCTGTTATAACTACTGCATTATCACTTTTTAACCATGCCATCTGATTGCAAGGCTCTTTTTTTAGACTTTACACAGTGATATTTTTTATGGCTGTAAACACCAGGATATTTTATAGGTAGATCGTGAAAAAATTGCCGAATTCTGATCTTTTTAACAATCCAGAAGTGATCTTTCAAATGTACTGGATGTATGGTTTGCATAGAGCAATTCCTCTTGACACAGACTGTACTATTAATTAGTCATAAAGGTTCTGGAAAACAGTAGCCACCTATGTCATTTAATTGAAAAGCTGCATAATGGCACAAGATAAGGGGGCATCGGTGCACAATTTTTATTTGAACTGCATCAAATGAAATGTGAGGAGCAATAATCACACTTCATCCAACAATTAAATTCATTGTGGTCGTTAACCTCCTGAGAATGAATTATCTTGATGCCTAGAAGAATATGGAGAATGGAACATTAGTCATGGATATAAAACCAAGTGACCGGAACAATTCCTAGCTCTACTCCTGGCTTTAATAGCACAGCGCTAAAAGAATCCTGGTCTAAAATTGATCATAATAATGTAAGTAGCTAAGGAGCTGATAATTAGAAATTGCAATATTTTCAAAAATACTTAAAAAAACACCCTATGTATAACACATGCAATTTAAACATTTGTCTTTTCAGGTGACTTTTCAGAATAAGTGGTCATTTGCAAGAGGACTAATATTATTCTGTCATTATACGACTTGAATCCTGATTTTAATCCTGCTTTTCCACTAGGTTTTCTCCTCTATCTTTAATTTTCAGTTGTCTCTGAGCTAGTGGTTGGAGACTAGGGATTTCTTCTCTACTGACTCTCTGTAGCACACACAGAGGAGCAGCAACACTAAAAAGCAACATGTGTATGTCTGCCTCTTTCTCACACATACTCTGCTCCTCCATCCTCGTCTCTATCCCGTCTCCATGAACTTCAATAGGCAGCTGTAATTTGAAACCTTTGTGAGCTGATAGTTATTTTTTTTCTTGAGTCAGAAATCATTTTTAAGTGAAGCTTATAACTGAAGAAAGAATCGTATTTCTCTGATGAAATATATATTTTTGTTTTTTACAATATTTGCTACTACTATTGATTTATTCGAAAGGATTTTTTAAGCAACAGTGACCATTGGTGGACATAAAATATTCTTCTACTACTATTTGGTTTCAATATGTACACAGAAAACCATACACATTGTTGGTGAGTCCATATTAGTGAATGGCTTAAATAAAAATTATTTAGTATAGTGCTGTGTGTAATGTCGGGAGGTAGCTTTTGTCTGTAAATCGACCTGTATAGTCTGCTGTATGTCCTAGCCCCTTGTCTGTCAATAGACTTGACTGCAGAATGTCATAAAAGCATCTATAGCTCTGAGAAAGTCCTTCTTCACCACCGTCACAATTTCTTGGGACCCAAACATTAAAATTTAAAATGCTTTTACTTTGCCTCTGCCTGCAAGTTTTTCTGTCATTTTTATAGCCTAGTGAGTGACTACAGCAGAGTATATGATTTGCATCAGGTAATCCCCATTGTTGGGTTTGCTGATAGATACTGGCTACTATTAGAATTCTGTCCAATTACTTAACCATTGCTATGCACCAAAATACTTTAATTAAACTGTATGGTTTTATTTAGTTTCTTTGCAAGCCTCATAATGTTGGCCAACTATTCTCTCCTTGACCTAGTGAAGATCTGTATATTCATTTCATTAAATAATGGCCATTGAAATTAACAGGCTGTCTGTGTATTTCTGGTCACCATGAGTCATCAAAAGGTTAAAAAATAATAAAAATATGAACCCTACAACCCCTCTGCTCCGGCCCATCACATATCCGATCCTTGTGGAATTTTCTCATTTCCGCAGCAAGTGCTGACATCTCTTAGTGCTAGGCTAGGAGTTCTGGATCTGATGGTGCCCGGGACAGTTCTGATCATGTGTATGCAAGGTTATTCCACACATGATGACCTTACGTGCTTGCATAGAATCCTCCCGGGCCTCAGCAGAGCCAGAAATACCAGCCTAGCATGAGAAGGCTTGAGGATTCAGCTCTTGAGATATTAATAAGAAGATGCGTCAAGCACTAGATAGGTGACGATGAATAGCGGAGGAGACGGAGAGGTAGGGCTCATTTCCACATGCGAGGCACACATCCGTATCTCGCATGTGGAAACCAAGCTGTGGCGCCGGCACTTTGGAGCGGAGCCTGCAGCTCCATGTGTTCCTATGCGGCCGCACGCTCCGCTCTGGAGTGCCGGCTCCACAGCTTGGTTTCCACATGCGAGATACGGACGTGTGCCTCGCATATGGAAATGAGCCCTTAGAGTGAGTATAAGCATTTTTTTTTACATCTTACATGTATTATGCTCTGCGGTCTGAATAGATCCCAGATCATAATATAGGACATTCAAGTCATAGAGATTAACTTCTCTGCGGCTTTTGGCAAAGGTAGATGTTGTACTATCAGCAGCATTTAGAGGTGTTTCTTGTTATTAAAACCTGCCTCTGATAATATGGAGCTTTGCCGCTCATGTTCATCATACTGGAGCTCTGACGTCTCCCTAATTGCTGTATTTCTGTTCCTAAATTGAAACAGAAATGCATAAATAAAATGCAGTTGATGTGTTTTTTCAAGATTTATATGTATATTCTTGATATGTTGCCATATTTACAACACGCAAGCTTTACAAACCTCAAACTTTATGCAGTTTAATTGTCGTTGTCATGTTTTACCTTGACTTCGTTTATCCAGACAGCTAACATGTGACTTTTGAATAAAATCAGGTGGATCATCATTTCTCCTTGGTGAGCCATCCATTACCACTGCCAAAATTCTAGAGACAGCGTATTCACTTCCTTTCAGCGACGCTTGCTACGTTCCAAGTCTTTACTCTGAGTCCTCTTTAGTAAAAATAACAAATCATACTTATTCTTCATGCAAATCTTACTTCGAAGCCTAGTGAAGAATCATCGCTGCTTGCATGATTACCCGTCGTTTTCTCATTAAGAAACATTGAAAGAAAAGGAGCTTTCAAAAATCAGCACTGAATTGCTTGCATCTTCACATATGTGCACAATCCTGATCATTTTTATAACAGCAATATTTTAAGAGCTGTAACATGAAGGTAAATATTCAGCATGTCTTTAGGTTTATACAGTTTGTTCATAATTTATTCCTTGCAGCTTACGTACAGCACCAACATAAAGTGCAGTGTTACTAAAGTTCCTGGTCCTCAAGACTGACAGTCTAATTTTCCATTCTCGAGATATTCCTTAATCTCTATTACACAAAACACAATTTCATCAGAAACTAATTAATCTATTAATACATTATTTGCATATGGGAGGAAACCTCATGACAGAAGTATACAATAGGTGTTTAATCTAAGAGGAATATCATTTAAAGATTGTAGTGCTTTTCCTCCACTCCCCTTTCAATCAAATAGCGGTCAATAAAAATCAACGCAACTTGACAAGAGAAGAGTAGTGATTAATCTAAGGAAGGGGGATCTAGAAATTATGTAACTCAACGCTATCCACTGTACAATGAAGGCACTTTTTTGTCTAGATGTGTCTGCCTATTAATAGGCTGCTGCAAAGAAATATCAGACGTGTTGGTAGAAGAATTTAATTATTTCAATAGGAACACACAAAATGAGTATGCATGAGTATGAATAAGTGCAAGTTGGTTGCAGCAAACTAATATGCAGATGTAGTAAGGAGCTCAAAGCCATGTCTACCAATTCTAGCAATTATTATGGAAACATTGGCCCTAAAGGGATACAGTTGTTTCCACACCCAAGAATGGAGAAAGTAAAGCAGGAATGTAGGTAGACACCAGCATATGTTCACATGGATTTTACTCATTGTAAGGAACTTGATGGCAAAGTCTCCTTAAGAGGTAACAGGCTTGAACAGAAGTAGATGATTGGTTTACAGCTATGAGCTAACACTTGTGACACTTTGCTTGTATTATGATAGTCTGCTGGCAAACACCTCAGCAACACTTCCTGCACACAGACACAAACTCTTTTAGTGCTTCACAGCACTGCACACATACAATTTACACACTCTTGTAGCATACCACATCCCAGTTCTTCACAGGCACTTGTTTCTGATGTGGAAATTATTCTCCATTCTGGTCTGAAAGGGTTGCAAACCTATTTTAAACACTCTTATATACATATTAAATGGATGTACAATCCTTGTTAAATCAGAGATTATTAATCTAATCAGAAATGTGTGTGTTACCTGCATATATTTAGTTAATAGCCTTCCCTTTTTCTGTAAGTGTAAATTGTCATTTTATACCTGGTGTCAAATCAGAATATTGTAAACCCTGCTCACAGTGCCTTAATGTAGTGCAGGGGTTAGGGGTATCATTGTGGTGTCAAATTTGTTGTATCAAACTTGCAGTCTTTACTCTTTCAAGTATCTGCATTGCACTCAGACCTCTCCATGTCTTGCTTATTTTTAACATTTAATGTCCCTGCATTTTTTTTCTTTTTTTTAGTGCATTGTACTGCATATCCACCATAATACATGTCATTTACTGACTGTATCTATTGGTCTTTTTGATTTCACACACTGGAACACGAAACTCGCTATTTACCAACAAACGTCATCACAGTTTCCCCATGAAAAAGACCTTGCACTTCCAAAGATGGAAATATTTTGGGAGCACAATTTGCTGTTAAGAATTTGGATTGCTACAGATGTGAAGATAATAGTTCACGCCTCTTAATGGATAAGGCAATGCGCGTAATGGCGTTCTTCGCAGCTTGTGCCTCACTACAAATCTTACTCCAGGTATTGTCGCTCATCATGAATCTTACAAGTGGAAGCCGCCACACCCATCACACCTAAGCTCTGTCCACTTTGCTGTACCTGGGACAAAAATGCCATGAGAACACCAGAAGTCTCATTTTTTTGCTCAACCCTGTGTTGTGCCAAAAAACTCGGAATTTTTGACTACATAGTAACATAGTAACATAGTTAGTAAGGCCGAAAAAAGACATTTGTCCATCCAGTTCAGCCTATATTCCATCATAATAAATCCCCAGATCTACGTCCTTCTACAGAACCTAATAATTGTATGATACAATATTGTTCTGCTCCAGGAAGACATCCAGGCCTCTCTTGAACCCCTCGACTGAGTTCGCCATCACCACCTCCTCAGGCAAGCAATTCCAGATTCTCACTGCCCTAACAGTAAAGAATCCTCTTCTATGTTGGTGGAAAAACCTTCTCTCCTCCAGACGCAAAGAATGCCCCCTTGTGCCCGTCACCTTCCTTGGTATAAACAGATCCTCAGCGAGATATTTGTATTGTCCCCTTATATACTTATACATGGTTATTAGATCGCCCCTCAGTCGTCTTTTTTCTAGACTAAATAATCCTAATTTCGCTAATCTATCTGGGTATTGTAGTTCTCCCATCCCCTTTATTAACTTTGTTGCCCTCCTTTGTACTCTCTCTAGTTCCATTATATCCTTCCTGAACACCGGTGCCCAAAACTGGAGCACATTTTTCTCCAGAAATTTGGCAAAAAAGTATTGATGGATTGTCCCTGAAGTCTTTATTAATGGATAAAATACAAGCTGCAAAAAAACATTGTACAAACACTTCAAAGCACTGACCTAAGCACATGATTCACAAGTAAATAACCTGTGTCACCCTACAGTGCACAACCCAGCTTACCTCTGTCCGATCGCATGATTTACAAATAGAGAAGTTATAAATTATTGCAATAATTGGTATTTACAATACCAATTGTAAGTATATAGATAAAGTACAGGGTGGGCCATTTATATGGATACAGCTAAATAAAATGGGAATGGTTGGTGATATCAACTTCCTGTTTGAGGCACAATAATATATCGGAGGGGAAAAACTTTTCAAGATGGGTGGTGACCATGGCAGCCATTTTGAAGTCAGCCATGTTAGATCCAACTTTATTTTTTTCAATGGGAAGAGGGTCATGTGACACATCAAACTTATTGAGAATTTCACAAGAAAAACAATGGTGTGCTTGGTTTTAGCGTAACTTTATTCTTTCATGAGTTATTTACAAGCTTATGACCACTTATAAAAGTGCTGCCCATTGGGTTGGATTGTCAAAGCAACCATTTCTCTCACTCTTGACACACTGATAGCAACACCGCAGAAGAAATGCTAGCATAGGAAATCCACCATGCCACAGCCCTGATAGTGAGAAAGTCACTGGTAAAGTGCTGGATAGGAGACACGTGTCACTACACTTAATGGAGTCAGTGATATAAATCTCAGAGTTTTATCCTCCAGCACACTAATGGGGGTTATTCTAAATTATATAATGGTCTGGCTTATACTTGGACATCTATAGAGTGGGTGGGAGGATGTCCACCTTATCTCTAAGCCAAAGTGTGGTCTGGGGCTTAAATAGCTGGGCACCAGAGGCAGACTTGGTTCAGCAGGACTGGAGAGAGGATTTCCAGTGTTTTTTTTTTCCTTAGAAGGAAAGACTGAACCTGTGGTTCTGCAGAGCAGGTAGCTCCCTGCAAATGTATGGACTGTGAACAGCATTTTTGTTTTCTTTGTTGTTTTCCTGTCTTTGCCTGAAGGGCTGTGTTTTACTTTCCCCTTCTTGTTGGTTTGTGCCGCCATAAAATAAAGCAACTGAAGATTTAAATAGACAGTTTTTCTGTTTTCTACTTCCATGTACCACTGATTGAGTTGAACTGTCACAAGTGGTATTTTGATTGTGGGCAACATTCTGGGAACACCAGTAGCAGTCGTTGTCAAACCGCATGTCCTGGGTAAAGGAGGCGCATGATGTCAGGAACAATGGAGGACCTACTCAAGCATCTCATCAATGGGCAACAGCAGCAACAACTGACACATCTGGAAACAATTAAGCAGCTTATCACAACAACAGCAGCATAAGCAGCAGCTCCAACAACAGCAGCAATATCAACAGGACCAGCTCAGACAACAGCAGCAGCAGGCAGTTCAAATGAGACCGAAAGCCCATTCCACAATTCCAGGTGATGAAACATCTGTCCGGAAAATGAGCAATGCAGAAAATGATGCCGAGTGATGATGTAGAGGCATTTTTTTCTATGTTCAAGTGGGTTGCAGAGTGGGAGAAGCTGCCCCCAGAGCAGTGGGCGGAGTTGCTGGCCCCTATTTGTCTGGTGAACCCAGAAGGCTTATTATGACTTGGCCTTACAAGATGCCCTGGAATATGACAAATTAAAAAGATATTGGAATGCTCTAGGGTCACTATCTCTGTCAGTGCCCAAAGGTTTCGCTCTCAGATGTTTCACCTACTGCAACTGGTAGAGAAATGGTTGCAGCCAAAATCCTCCCCTCCATCACAGATGGTTGAGTGGTTGGTTATGTACAGGTCTACTCACTCCCAGCCCAGACGGGAGCAGACCTGGGTTTCCCAGAGAGACACCCGGAATGTGGATGACTTGGTGGGACTTGTAGAAAGGTACCAGGTGATTGAGAAGTCACTAAAGAAGCCGGGGGGTGATGCATCTCCATACTGGGGTACCCAGCAGGAGCAAAAGTTGCAAAAGGGGTGGCAGACCCACCACTGGAGGGAATCTAAGGTCCCAAGGAGCCACTGAGGGGTTGCCAAAGGCTCCTGGCAAAGATCTGATTTGCTGGAGGTGCAATGATCCTGGACACATAGCGGCCCATTGTCCTGTCTTCCGAGCAGATGGATTGGAGCCTAGGCAAGCGATGCTCGTACTATGCTTATCCCACTTGCAGTGTAGACTATCAGTCTGGAGAGAAGCCCCAGTCATGTCCCATGACTATAACTGGGGTGCTACAGTCAGGACTGTTGGACTCAGGGAGTTTGGTGACCATGATAAAGGCCACACTCCCCCACCAGTTGATCCCAGGAATTGAAATGGTGACTGCTGAATCCACAAGGATGCCAAGGACTACCTCATCTCCAGCGTGTCAATAAAAATGAGCTGGGGTACTGAGTCCCATGAGGATGAGGTTGTGAAAGACTTACTACACCTTGTGATAATTGGGCAAGACTTCAACCTGTTTTGGGACGTGAGTGGAAAGGCGGGGATGATAAATGACTTAGGCAGGAGCCATATTAACAATGATTACTCCCCATCAGTCAGAGGTGGATGAGTTCCCCTAGTATGTCCTGGCAGTTGATGAGGTCGAGATGGTGGCCAGAGAGGCTGAGGTTCCTGAACCAGGGATTTCTGGGGAAAATTTTGGGTCTGCTCAAATGCGGGATCTTACCCTAATAGGAGCCTTTGAAAATGTGTCTGTGATTGATAGTGTTGTCAAGTGCCAGGGGCTGACACCAGGTGCCCACACTTTGCAGTCAGTGGTGATTTGTTGTATTAAGTGACTATACTGAGGGGAGGTGAGATAGTGGAGCAGCTGCTGGTTCCAGCGCCTTACCAGCAGATGGTTTTAGACTCGGCCTATTTGCATGTTTTGTGAGCCATCTGGGGTAGAGAAAACTCAGGAGAGAATAATGCAGAGGTTCTATTGGCTGTGATGTTACCAGGAGATCTTGAATTATTGTAGGTCCTGCCCCACCTGCTAGATAATCGCTCCCTCTTCTCACTTCCGAAGTCACCTAGTCCCAATACTGGTAATAAAGATCAAGTTTGAGAGAATTGCCATAGACCTAATTAAGCCTGCACGAGGGCATTAATAAATCCTAGTTGTTATGGATTTTGCAACCCCGAGCCCACCCCGAGCCCGGAAACAGTACCACTAAAAAACTTTGGCCAAAAGTATCACCTGGAACCTTGTCCATATTTTTGCTAGCATGGGCCTGCTGAACATGATTTTGACAGACCAGGGAACCCCTTTCATAAGCAAGGTTATGAGGGAGTTGTGTAAGGTCCTTCAGATTGTTCAGCTGTGATCCTCAGTCTACCATCCACAGACAGATGACCTAGTAGAGCAGTTCAATAAGACATTAAAGGTGATGCTCAAGAAGGTCATTGAGAAGGACGGAAGAGACTGGACTATCTGCTTCCATTTCTGCTCTTCTTAGTCAGAAAAATCCCTCAAGCCTCCCCTGGAATCTCGCCGTTTGAGCTCCTGTATGGTCGACATCCGTGGGGGGTTCTGGACAACGCCAAGGTCATGCCACATCGCAACATCATAGAGCATGGTTCCCAATTACAGGAGAGGATGGTGAAAGTAATGACTATCGCAAAGGAGGCATAGGCAAAGGTGTAAATTTAAAAAAAAATCCTGTGCTTTCAGACCTCAAATAATGCAAAGAAAACAAGTTCATAATCATTTAGAAACAACAGTACTAATGTTTTAACTCAGGAAGAGTTCAGAAATAAATATGTTGTGGAATAACCATGATTTTTAATTGCAGCTTTCATGTGTCTTGGCATGTTTTCCACCAGTCTTTCACACTGCTTCTGGCGCAAAAACTTAAGAAGTTCTTTTTTGTTTGATGGCTTGTGACTAGCCATCATCCTCTTGATTGCATTCCAGAGGTTTTCAATGGGGCTCAGGTCTGGAGATTGATCTGCCCATGACAGGGTTTTGATGTGGTGGTCTCTTAATTTTTGCCAGAGCTGTGATTATATATACATTCAATAATTTAATAACCAATCCTGAACTCCTCATTGAGTTTAAGACCTGCGATGACGTCGTGGCTTGTGATTGGTCGTGTGAGCGGTCACATGAGCGGCATGCGACCAATCACAAGCCGCGACGTCATCGAGGGTCCTAAACTCCTCATTCTTAGGAATGGAAGCTGCCGGTTACAATCGGTAAGGTCCAGGGGCCGCCGGACGGGTGAGTATATCCATATTTTTTATTTTAATTCTTTAATTTTTACATGAATATGGATCCCAGGGCCTGAAGGAGAGTTTCCTCTCCTTCAGACCCTGGGAACCATCCAGGATAGCTTCCGATACTTGTGTCCCATTGACTTGTATTGGTATCGGGTATCGGTATCGGCGATATCCGATATTTTTCGGGTATTGGCCGATACTATCCGATACGGATACTTTCAAGTATCGGAAGGTATCGCTCAACACCATTCCTCTGCATGAATGCCTGAGTAGATTTGGAGCGGTGTTTTGGATCATTGTCTTGCTGAAAGATCCATCCCCTGCGTAACTTCAACTTTGTCGCTGATTTATGAACATTATTGTCAAGAATCTGCTGATACTGAGAGGAATCCATGCATCCCTCAACTTTAACAAGATTCCCGATGCCGGCATTGGCCACACAGCCCCAAAGCATGATGGAACCTCCACCAAATTTTACTGTGGGTAGCAAGTGTTTTTCTTGGAATGCTCTGTTTTTTTGCTGCCATGCATAACACCTTTTTGTATGACCAAACAACTCAATCTTGGTTTCATCAGTCCACAGGACCTTCTTCCCCAAAAAAATTGGCTTCTCCAAATGTGCTTTTGCATACCTCAGCCGACTCTGTTTGTGGCGTGCTTGCAGAAACGGCTTCTTTCGCATCACTCTCCCATACAGCTTCTCCTTGTGCAAAGTGCGTTGTATAGTTGACCAATGCACAGTGACACCATCTGCAGCAAGTTGATGCTGCAGCTCTCTGGAGGTGGTCTGAGGATTGTCCTTGACTGATCACACTATTCTTCTTCTCTGCTTTTCTGATGTTTTTCTTGGCCTGCCACTTCTGGCCTTAACAAGAACTGTACCTGTGTTCTTCCATTTCCTTACTATGTTCCTCACAGTGGAAATTGACAGGTTAAATCTCTTAGACAGCTTTTTGTATCCTACCCCTGAACAACTATGTTGAATAATCTTTGTTTTCAGATCATTTGACAGTTGTTTTGAGGAGCCCATGATGCCACTCTTCAGAGGAGATTCAAACAGGAGAACAACTTGCAAGTGGCCACTTTAAGTAGCTTTTCTCATGATTGCATACACCTGGCTATGAAGTTCAAAGCTCAATGAGGTTACAAAACCAAAAAAAGTGCTTTACTACATCAGTAAAAAGTAGGTAGGAGTATTTAAAACAAGAAAATGATAAGGGTGCCCATACTTATGCACCTGTCAAATTTTGTTTGAATGCAGATTGCACATTTTCTGTTAGTACAATAAACCTCATTTCAAAGCAGAAACATTACTGTGTCCAACAGTTATTAGATATATGAAACTGAAATAGCTGTTGCAAAAAAAAACAATTTTTATAAAACATTAAGCTTAAGATTAATAGGGGTGCCCAAACTTTTTCATATAACTGTATATATATATATATATATATATATATATATATATATATATATATATATATTTATATATATATATATATATATATATATATATATATATTTATATATATATATATATATATATATATATATATATATATATATATATATATATATATATGTATATACAGTGGGGCAAAAAAGTATTTAGTCAGTCAGCAATAGTGCAAGTTCCACCACTTAAAAAGATGAGAGGCGTCTGTAATTTACATCATAGGTAGACCTCAACTATGGGAGACAAACTGAGAAAAAAAAATCCAGAAAATCACATTGTCTGTTTTTTTTATCATTTTATTTGCATATTCTGGTGGAAAATAAGTATTTGGTCAGAAACAAACAATCAAGATTTCTGGCTCTCACAGACCTGTAACTTCTTCTTTAAGAGTCTCCTCTTTCCTCCACTCATTACCTGTAGTAATGGCACCTGTTTAAACTTGTTATCAGTATAAAAAGACACCTGTGCACACCCTCAAACAGTCTGACTCCAAACTCCACTATGGTGAAGACCAAAGAGCTGTCAAAGGACACCAGAAACAAAATTGTAGCCCTGCACAAGGCTGGGAAGACTGAATCTGCAATAGCCAACCAGCTTGGAGTGAAGAAATCAACAGTGGGAGCAATAATTAGAAAATGGAAGACATTCAAGACCACTGATAATCTCCCTCGATCTAGGGCTCCACGCAAAATCCCAGCCCGTGGGGTCAGAATGATCACAAGAACGGTGAGCAAAAATCCCAGAACCACGCGGGGGGACCTAGTGAATGAACTGCAGAGAGCTGGGACCAATGTAACAAGGCCTACCATAAGTAACACACTATGCCACCATGGACTCAGATCCTGCAGTGCCAGACGTGTCCCACTGCTTAAGCCAGTACATGTCCGGGCCCGTCTGAAGTTTGCTAGAGAGCATTTGGATGATCCAGAGGAGTTTTGGGAGAATGTCCTATGGTCTGATGAAACCAAACTGGAACTGTTTGGTAGAAACACAACTTGTCGTGTTTGGAGGAAAAAGAATACTGAGTTGCATCCATCAAACACCATACCTACTGTAAAGCATGGTGGTGGAAACATCATGCTTTGGGGCTGTTTCTCTGCAAAGGGGCCAGGACGACTGATCCGGGTACATGAAAGAATGAATGGGGCCATGTATCGTGAGATTTTGAGTGCAAACCTCCTTCCATCAGCAAGGGCATTGAAGATGAAACGTGGCTGGGTCTTTCAACATGACAATGATCCAAAGCACACCGCCAGGGCAACGAAGGAGTGGCTTCGTAAGAAGCATTTCAAGGTCCTGGAGTGGCCTAGCCAGTCTCCAGATCTCAACCCTATAGAAAACCTTTGGAGGGAGTTGAAAGTCCGTGTTGCCAAGCGAAAAGCCAAAAACATCACTGATCTAGAGGAGATCTGCATGGAGGAATGGGCCAACATAACAAAAACAGTGTGTGGCAACCTTGTGAAGACTTACAGAAAACGTTTGACCTCTGTCATTGCCAACAAAAGATATATTACAAAGTATTGAGATGAAATTTTGTTTCTGACCAAATACTTATTTTCCACCATAATATGCAAATAAAATGATAAAAAAACAGACAATGTGATTTTCTGGATTTTTTTTTCTCAGTTTGTCTCCCATAGTTGAGGTCTACCTATGATGTAAATTACAGACGCCTCTCATCTTTTTAAGTGGTGGAACTTGCACTATTGCTGACTGACAATACTTTTTTGCCCCACTGTATATATATATATATATATGCATCTAAAAAGAATGGATGGAGAGGTCTGTCATTTTTATTGTAGGTACACTTCAACTGTGAGAGGCAGAATCTTAAAATAAATTGAGTAAGTGACAATGTATGATTTTAACATAATTAATTTGCATTTTGTTGCATGAGATACCTGTCACGCTCGCGCCCAGACTGGTTGGTGCGGGCGTGCGGGGGTGTGGCCCCACTGGACCACAGACCAGACTACCCTGTAAGGGGCGTAACTAAGTAGCTTCTTTGATCTTCGCTGTTGCCTCTGATGGTGAGGTCAGAATTGTGCGGCAGGAAGCTACCAGGTACCACTCCAGGGTGGTGTCTGGCTGTGGCTGCTGATCCCACCAGGGAACGGAACATAGACAGGCAAACAGGCATGGCTGGCACTCTGGCAGACAGGCAGGCACAGCTGGGACACTGGCAGGTGGACAGGTACAACAGAAACATTGGCAGGCGGGCACAGCTGGCTCTCTGACAGGCAGGTACGGGTACTACAGAGATACTGGCAGGCGGGTACGGCTGGCTCTCTGGTTGGCAGGCAGGTATGGGTGGCTCCCTGGTAGGACAGGTGGACTAGGCTGGTACACTGGAAGAACTGGTAGGGAGTGGTCTGCAGGCAGATATAAAAAGCAGGTAAGAACCTGTTCAGAGAGGAGGACTTAAGAATAGTTAGAGAAAGACCGCAAGAGTGGATGTGGAGTGAAAGCACAGGAGCTAGAGCCAAGAACAGAAAGGCAGGAGGCAGAGCCAAGAGCAGGAGGCGGAGCCAAGTGCAGAAACGCAGGAGGCAGAGCCAAGAGCAAGAGGCAGAGCCAAGTGCGGAAATGCAGGAGGTGGAGCAAAGGGCAGGAGGCGGAGCCAAGTGTGAAGCCAAGTGCAGGAGGTGAAGCCAAGTTCAGGAAGTGCATGAGGCGGAGCCAAGTGCAGAAACGCAGGAGGCAGAGCCAAGTGCAGGAAGCGGAGCCAAGAGCAGGAGGCGGGGCCAAGAGCAGAGACACAGGAGGCGGAGCAGGGAACAATTGCAAGAAGCGGAGCAAGGTAAACCACAAGGAGAAGAGCCGCAGAGCAAAGCCACAGAGTGCAGAGCAAAGCTACAGAGAGCAGAGCTGAGAGCAAAGTCACAGAGTGCAGAGCTGAGAGCAAAACCAAAGAGAGCAGAGGAAGGTCACAGAATGCAGAGCAAGGAGCAAAGCAAAGTAGCAGAGAGCAGAGTCAAAAGCAAAGCAAAGCAAGACACATAGTACGCACAGTAGGGAAAGGAAACCAAGGCAGGGATATAAATGTACACAGGAACAGGACTTTGCTAAGACAAAGTCAGGAACAGAACAAGGCACAGAGACATGGACACAAGCCAGGGTATGACGCCCCTCTGGGTGGCGGACATAGGCCAGGTTACGAGGCCCCACTGGATGGCAAACACAGGACACAGACCAGGGTACAATGCCCCGTGGGTGGCGGACAAAAGAGTAACAGAGACAGGGCCTGGCACCTCAGCAGCTAATAACTGACTGAGGGAGTAAGTTGCACTGGCCCCCACCAATGGGTGGGGATCTCTTAAATACAGGAAGCCTCATGGCAATTGGCCCGGGACACCTTAGCAAGGTGCACACAGACTCAGTAAGACACAGGAGTTGCCAGCACCGCCCCCTATGCACGCAGACAGAGCAAACAGCAGACATGAGGCACACAGAATGAAGCTGGCAGCAGAGAGAAGTCACAACAAGGCCCAGAGAAGTAAGCGAGTTTGAGTGTAATGCAGGTGGGGATGGGAGGCCATGCAGCAATGCCCGCAGGGTTGTTACAATACCTATTTGATACAATAGAATAACAAAACTTAATATTTGACTAGAAACCTTTGTTTGCAATTACAGACATCAGACGTTTCCTGTAGTCTCAACCAAATTTGCACACACTGTAGCAGGTATTTTGGCACACTCTCCTCCAGATTTTCAGAGTTTCAGCTCCCTCCAAAGATTTTCTATTGGGTTAAGGTCTGGAGACAGGTTAGGCCACTCCAGGACCTTGAAATTCATCTAACGGAGGCACTCTTTAGTTGCTTTAGCTGTGTGCTTCGGATCACTGTCATGCTGGAAGATCCAGCCATGACCTACCAGCAAAGTTTTTCCTGAGGGAAGGAGGTTGTTGGCCAAAATATTGCGATACATGACCCAAACCATCCTTTAATATGGTGCAGGTGTCCTGTCCCCTTTGCAGTAAAGCTCCCCAAAGTGTGATGTTTTCCCACCACCATTCTACATAATATTGACAGTGTTCTTAGGGTTGTACTCATCCTTCTACTTCCTTCAAACATGGCGAGGGGAGTTGATACCAAAAAGTTCTTTTTTGGTCTCATCTGACCACATGACCTTCTCCAATGACTCCTATAGATCATCCAGATGGTCATTGGTGACCTTCAAATGAGCCTGGATATATGCTGACATGAACATAGGGACCTTGCGTGCCCTGCAGGATTTTAGTCGATGCCAGAGTAATTGTAACTAAACTGTAGTCCAAGCTCTCTTCAGATCATTGACCAGGAGTTCCCGTGTAATTCTTGGCTGATTCCTGACTTTTTTTAGAATCATTCTTACCTAACGAGATGAGATCTTACATGGATCCCCAGACTGAGTCATCTTGTGTTTCTTCTTTTTTCTAATAATTGTGCCAGCAGTTATTGTCTTCTCATGAAGCAGCTTGGCTATTGTCCTGTAGCCTTTCTCAGTCATGTGTAGCTCTACAATTTTGTTTATGGTGCAATTGCAATTACACATGTTTTTCTATTCATATGTTTATTTCCTTTGTGTGTATTGGAACAACACAAAAAAAACAGAAAAAAAGACAAATTGGAATTAATTTCACACAAAACCCCAAAAATGGGCCGAACAAAATTGTTGGCACCCTCATCTTATTATTTGGTTGCACAACCTTTGAAATAAATAACTGCAATCAATCCCTCCCTATAACCATCAACAAGCTCATTACGCCTCTCAATTGAAACTTTGGACCACACTTCTTTTGCAAACTGCTCCAAGCCGCTCATATTTGAAGAGTGCCTTCTCTCAACAGCAATTTTAAGACAAAACCTACATAAAAAGCTAGGAGTACTAAGCCATAAGTAAAATCCAATACAAACATAATAAAATGGAGATGTTAAAACAGATTTAGGTCTCACCAGGGGTATTGCTATGTGATATATATATATATATATATACTAGCTGTACTACCCGGCTTCGCCCGGGTTAATGACTGCTGTTAGCAAAATAGAATGTGTTAACAAAAATTTATTCTGCACACAAAAACCACAAAACAAATAGATAGAAATGTAATTATTAAAAGGCAAAAACTAAGCAAATAGAAGCATTTCACAACATATATTAGCTTTGTTATACTGAGAATGTCTTTGTTGCCTATATTAACCAATCAGAGCTCAGGTTAATTAACTGTAGCAAAATAGAAGCTGAGCTGTGATTGGTTGCTATTGGCAGCCTGATAAATCCCCAGCCAACAGGAAGCCCTCCCCCCTGGCAGTATATATTAGCTCACACATACACATAATAGACAGGTCATGTGACTGACAGCTGCCGTATTTCCTATATGGTACATTTGTTGCTCTTGTAGTTTGCTTATTAATCAGATTTTTATTTTTGAAGGACAATACCAGACTTGTGTGTGTTTTAGGGCGAGTTTTATGTGTCAAGTTGTGTGTGTTGAGTTGCGTGTGGCGACATGCATGTAGCGACTTTTGTGAGATGAGTTTTGTGTGGCGACATGCGTGTAGCAACATTTTGTGTGTTGAGTTGCATGTGACAGGTTAGTGTAGCAAGTTGTGTGCAGCAAGATTTGTGCATGGCGAGTTTTGCGCGTGGCGAGTTTTATGTGTGGTGCATTTTGAGTATGTGCAAGTTTTGTGTGAGGCAACTTTTGCATGTGGTGCAACTTTTGTACATGTGGCAATTTTTCTGTGTGTGCAAGTTTTGCATGAGGTGAGTTTTCCATGAGGTGAGTTTTGCACGTGTGGCGAGTTTTGCGTGAGCCTAGTTTTGCATATGGCGAGTTTTGCATGTAGCGAGTTTTGAGTGGTGACTTTTGTGTTTCGACTTTTATGTGGCGAGGTTGGTGTGTGTGTGTGGTGAAATGTGTGCTGAGGGTGGTATATGTGTTCAAGCACGTGGTAGTGTGTGGCGCATTTTGTGTTTGTGTTCATATCCCCGTGTGTGGTGAGTATCCCATGTCGGGGCCCCACCTTAGCAACTGTACGGTATATACTCTTTGTCGCCATCGCTCTCATTCTTTAAGTCCTCATTGTTCACATCTGGCAGCTGTCAATTTTCCTCCAACACTTTTCCCTTCACTTTTTCCCCATTATGTAGATAGGAGCAAAATTGTTTGGTGAATTGGAACGCGCGGGGTTAAAATTTCACCTCACAACATAGCCTATGACGCTCTCGGGGTCCAGACGTGTGACTGTGCAAAATTTTGTGGCTGTAGCTGCGACGGTACAGATGCCAATCCCGGACATACACACATACATACATACACACATTCAGCTTTATATATTAGATATACCTGTATGTAATCTCCTGTATATAGTATATACCTGTGTGTCATCTCACCTATATATAGTATATATCTGTGTGTCATCTCCTGTATATAGTATATACCTGTATGTCATCTCCTCCTATACATAGCATATACCTGTGTCATCTCCTCCTGTATATACTATATACCTGTAGGTAATCTGCTCCTGTATATAGTATATACCTGTGTGTCATCTCCTCCTGTATATAGTATATACCTGTATGTCATCTCCTCCTGTATGTAGTATGTACCTGTATGTCATCTCCTCCTCTATATAGTATATACCTGTGTGTCATCTCTCCTGTATATAGTATATATCTGTGTGTCATCTCCTCCTGTATATAGTATATACCTGTGTGTCATCTCCCCTGTAAATAGTATATACCTGTGTGTCATCTCCTGTATATAGTATATAGCTGTATGCCATCTCCTCCTGTATTAGCCCTCGTTCACACGTTATTTGGTCAGTATTTTTACCTCAGTATTTGTAAGCCAAAATGGCAGCCTGATAAATCCCCAGCCAACAGTAAGCCCACCCCCTGGCAGTATATATTAGCTCACACATACACATAATAGACTGGTCATGTGACTGACAGCTGCCGGATTCCTATATGGTACATTTGTTGCTCTTGTAGTTTGTCTGCTTATTAATCAGATTTTTATTTTTGAAGGATACCAGACTTGTGTGTGTTTTAGGGCGAGTTTCGTGTGTCAAGTTGTGTGTGTTGAGTTGCGTGTGGCGACATGCATGTAGGGACTTTTGTGAGATGAGTTTTGTGTGGCGACATGCGTGTAGCAACTTTTTGTGTGTCGAGTTGCATGTGACAGGTTAGTGTAGCAAGTTGTGTGCAGCAAGTTTTGCGCATGGCGAGTTTTGCGCGTGGCGAGTTTTATGTGTGGTGCCTTTTGAGTATGTGCAAGTTTTGTGTGAGGCAACTTTTGCATGTGTTGCAACTTTTGTGCATGTGGCAATTTTTCTGCGTGTGGCAATTTTTCTGCGTGTGCAAGTTTTGCGTGTGGCGAGTTTTGCACGTGTGGCGAGTTTTGCATGTGGAGAGTTTTGCGCGTGGCGAGTTTTGAGCGGCGACTTTTGTGTTTCTACTTTTATGTGGCGAGGTTGGTGTATGTGTGGTGAAATGTGCACTGAGGGTGGTATATGTGTTCGAGCACGTGGTAGTGTGTGGCGCATTTTGTGTGTGTGTTCATATCCCCGTGGTGGTGTGATTATCCCATGTTGGGGCCCCACCTTAGCAACTGTACAGTATATACTCTTTGGTGCCATCGCTGTCATTCTTTAAGTCCCCCTTGTTCACATCTGGCAGCTGTTAATTTGCCTCCAACACTTTTCCTTTCATTTTTTCCCCATTATGTAGATAGGGGCAAAATTGTTTGGTGACTTGGAAAGCGCGGGGTTAAAATTTCACCTCACAATATAGCTTTGACGCTCTCAGGGTCCAGACGTGTGACTGTGCAAAATTTTGTGCCTGTAGCTGCGACGCCTCCAACACTTTTCCTTTCACTTTTTCCCCATTATGTAGATAGGGGCAAAATTGTTTGGTGAATTGGAAAGCGCGGGGTTAAAATTTCACCTCACAACATAGCCTATGACGCTCTCGGGGTCCAGACGTGTGACTGTGCAAAATTTTGTGGCTGTAGCTGCTACGGTTCAGATGCCAATCCCGGACATACATACATACATACATACATACACACACACACACATTCAGCTTTATATATTAGATATATATATATATATATATATATATATATATATATATATATATATATAATTATAGAAATTACATACATTAAACATATCTGATTTGCATGCTGGGGATGTGTGGCTAGTGACTATTTTTGCATACACTGCATAGAGAAAAATGAAAAGATTTAATTAAAGCAGTAAAGAAAATAAAAAATAGTGCAATTAGGAAGTTTTAAGGAGATTTATATCTTTATCGCTTATTTAAATACAGAAGTTATTGCCTGTAAGAACTAATCACATGTGGATAAACATCCTACAAAAGGGAAATATATTCAAACTGAGAACTATTACACTTATTAATAATGTGGGTAAAACCCTACCAAAAGGAGAAATGTACTCTGAAAGATGTTACACATGTGCATTGCCATGTCGTATGATAAATATTGTAATAATTGCACTAAACCGCATCACTAGTGTATACCCTGCATGGTTATTTACTGCACACACAAGATAATACCTGAAAAAAAAATAGCCTAATAGCCCAAGGTGAGAAATCATACCTAGAAAAGCACCCTAATGCACTTTTCGTTTCTGTCTTCTTCGGAGACCCATAGCTAGTTGTTAGTGGTCGTAATCAAGTATACCTAAAGTCCTGCAATGCCTGCTTATAAGGAAAGAGATATAGTGAATCAGACAGGCTATTCTACATTTCTAATTGGAGGTAATTGCTAATATTATTATTATTACACCTACTCCACATTGGGATAATATCTTGGATATAGGGACGCCCCTCTAATGTTTGTCTTTTTGCATTAAGGGGTTAAAGAAGATGATCAAATGAAAAATATGTAGAACAATTTACCATGTATTGTGGGAGCGGTAGTATCTGTAATTTGATGGGTTTTTATATGTAATATCATGCAGAAAATTACCCAATGCACTTATTGGAATAAAATATAGTGAAGCAACTGATTAGCAGAGCAAATAGTAGAGTAGTAGCTATGCATACCAAGCCTGAAAGAAGCACTCCCATCAACATTTGTATTCTCTTTATCTATTGCAATCATATTACATAGCACTGTGTACTTACTGTACAATTGCTCATTTTTCCTTTCTACCCAGATAATTATTCTCTTTTCCACTCAGTCTAATTGTCGAATTGTATTTCTAGAAATGACTCTTCCAGGAAAAACAGACTTCCTGAGTATTCATAGAGCTTAGATGGATTCAGCTAGTCAAGTTTTAATCACATGACGTCATAGACCTAATGGAAAGGAGAAGAATTAACTGGGTAGAAAGGCAAAATGAGCAATTGTAAGGACAAACTGCCATATAATATAATGATTGTAGTATATTAACAGGATAAAATCTTTGAAGGGAGTGCTTCTTTAAAGTTTAAATATTACACAAAAGCAAATTAATGTTGGCACTTGTTGTACACTATCCCCTTTTTACTCTAATACCCCTGATTTTACACAAGACGTTTTTTCAGGTGGTGAGATTTTCAAATATCTGCAAAGAGTCTGCATGCAGAAAAGGATGCAGAAAGATGAGGAAGATATTACTTTACCCTAATCAACAACATTTTGTATGGTCACATGTACCACAATACTTGTTTATTAAAAATAAACTCCTCTGCTAGATATACCATTTAAATGGATAAATCATGTGTAACAGAACTACAAAATATACATCACTGCAAATATGATTTAGCAGAAGGATGTAACCTTTTGCTTGAACTCTAAATATTGCATATTTCCCATGGTACCTAGATTAAACAAATTCAATCTTCTAAAATGTATTGTAGTTTTTAGATATTAAATGTTTCATATTTATACTATCAAGAATATTATACAGCACAAATAAGAATGTGCTGGCAGTAAAACATTTGTAGTAAATATAACAAGATTTTACAATATACAATATATGGGAAAGAAAAATTATTCAGCTCACCCTCCTATCGGCCAGCAGTCATAAGAAATATGGTGCACAGGAGCATTTGGGAGAGTCAATCCCACACAGAAGGCTTCAAAGTGGTCGAGGATCCAGCTCTTGTGGATAGATATAATCAGTGTTTACTCAAAAATTGTTAAAAAGATCTATATACAGTAAACAAAAACTGACATTATGGATATATATATATATATATATATATATATATATATATATATATATATGTGCAAAAAGAAAAAAAAGAGCATGAACCGCACATCCCAAAATCATACGTTGATCTAAAGCCGCTAGGCAAAAATTTAAATACTGAACATGAGGTTTTCAGTTTAACATTCTGATCAGACTGTATGAAGCCCACTGCCCCTTCACGGCAAACCTCGTAGTGGGTCCTAACGCCCTAACGGAGCGGAGCCGTGCGGCGACCACCGCCGCAGCGGCCATGCACCAGCAGGGCGGACGGCCTGTTGCCCCACAGCACCCATGCTGCGAGACTGAGTCCCCAAGACTCCAGACCGCGCCGCCCCACCAGCACAAAGCCACAGCAACAATGGCCGCCACACAGCACCAGCACCAAAATGAAGGGAGCATTTAAACTCACCTTCCTCCAGCTCTTCAGTGAGAGCCAAAATGGGCTAGACCCCTTACTTTGCAGTCTCCTGCTAATTAAAATCACCTGAGCCAAATGGGAGGAGTGCTGGTCCAAAAAAAGAGACAAGTACATGCTATGTGCAAAAAGAAAAAAAAGAGCACGCTCCGTTAGGGCGTTAGGACCCACTACGAGGTTTGCCGTGAAGGGGCAGTGGGCTTCATACAGTCTGATCAGAATGTTAAACTGAAAACCTCATGTTCAGTATTTAAATTTTTGCCTAGCGGCTTTAGATCAACGTATGATTTTGGGATGTGCGGTTCATGCTCTTTTTTTTCTTTTTGCACAAAATCATACGTTACCTGTATACTGTATAAGGCTGACAGGTCCTGGTATCCACACAACCCCCCGAAGAAGCCCGAATACGCGAAACGCGTGTCAGGGCTAGGGATACATGCGTCTTTGATCATTGATCTACCGCTTTTTCCTCCCCACATAGGTAAGAATTATCAGCATCTTGCACAATGAGCGGCACTTTATATGTAGGGATAGCAGCAACACTTGTGTGCAGACATACATTATGCTAACCCTTTCATAGGTAGATATTTGCTAAAATAATGATGACTCCTACTGGAGACTAATTATAGTGAAGTATTAATATTATGTGCTTCATTCTTTGAGGGAATCAGATGGAGGTGTTGTGTATCTGGTATTCCTCCCCTCTCTGTCACTTGTCCATATATTTGTATGTGGTTATTATAATTTATGTTTGTGAGTGAGTTATAAATGAAATCTATATTTTTAAAAAATTTGCCTCACCTTAGTTATTGAGAACATTTTTGCTCCACTTTTCTCTGTAGGACTAATAAAAAGAGTTATATGTATATTCCATAAAAAGGTTAGGTGTGAGGTCTATAAGACATGGGAGTTATTACGCGTTTCGAACCCTGGAACTACTAAGAACCAGGGTGCTCAAAGGTTTAAAACGCTTAATAACTCCCATTCTCGTAGACCTCATGCCTATTTTTTTGTGGAATATACGCTGATGAAGACGTTTTTATCAATTTTGGAATAAACACTGATAGTATCTATTTACGTGTGTTGGATCCTCTACCACCTTGGAATGTAAGGAGAAGGTATTTCCAATATGACAGCTTGGTGTGCATTGCTTAGTATACACAGTTCTATCCACAGCCACATTCTCGGATATTACCATTGTCAGTAACACCAAATTCGACACCCATAGTGTTGTGTAAGCACGTCTATACAAAATACCCTCTGTAGATACAGTGAGCTAACAATTTGGTCAATGACCCAATACGGGAACAATGCTTATTTTAACAGTCTGTTTCCTTTAAAATTGCCAACTATAGAGAGACACTTATTTCAGGTTTGACAGAAGTTTGTCTTACTTTGCAGCACATTGTGTGATTCTTAATCCTGCAGTCACCAGATGGCCTGCTTTTTTTAATGTACGTGCTGAGTTTCGTAGGAAAAATAAAAAATAAAAAAAGTGTTATTTGAAGCTTACACATGAAGTTCTTGTTTTCATTATGTTGTTATTTTTTTAAGTTACTGACCTCATCATTTCTCTAACATTTGGGACTAAAGACACGGACATAGGAAACATGACGTGTAATTTGGGGAAGCATGGTGGCTCAGTGGTTGGCACTGTTACTTTGCAGGTCTGGGGTCCTCCTGGGTTTAAATCATACCAAGTATAATATCTGCAAGGAGTCTGTATGCTCTGACTACAGATTTCCTACGTCTCTCCAAAACCATACTGATTTTAGATTGTGAGTCCCAAAGGGGACAATGATGACGTCTGTGAATGTAGTGGTGCTATAAAAGCAAATAAAAAACATATGAGAGTCTGACAAGGAGTCTTGTGGAATGTGTCCTTTATGCAATAGTTAAAGGGGTTTTCCCATGAAAAAAAGTAAACTTTAATCAATAGATCTTGGAATTATAATAAGTTCCACAATTGGATGTGTTTAACATTTTTTCCTGTGCTGAGATAATCATATACATGTACCCCAGCTGTGTACTGTGTAATGGCTGTGTCTGACCGGACAGGAGCATGGTCTGATCATACCACAGCTCCTGGGCAGGGGAGGAAACAAAAGAGTATACAGACATTACGGCAGGGGATCACAGCTGATACTTTCCAGAAGCAGCAATACCAAATATGAGTACTTTTTTTGTTCATTTTTACTTTTACATAAATAAATGAAGTTATTGAATTACTATTTTTCTTTTTTTTGTTCTTTATTTTGCTTTTTTTTTTTAAATTACAATTTTTATTATCTTTAAAAAAAAAAAAACTTTTTGACATTGTCCCAGGATGGGACATCACTGTACAGTGACAGATCACTTATCTAATACTCTGCAATGCTTCTGCACTGCTGAGCATCAGAGAAGCATCTGACAAACAAGGAGGAGGCGCGTCAGCTTCTGGTATGAGCATTAGCTGACCTCGTGGCCATATTTCAGTTCAGGGTGACCATGGAGACCATCGACACAACGTGATCGCAAAAGTATTGTGCCGATGGGAGCACAGAGGGAGCTCCTTCCCTGTGCGATGTCACACAATGTTGATGTCAATATTAACAGTGGAACTGAGGGTTTAAACATCCATGTTTGGTGCAAACAGGGTGTCAGCTCTCATATAGAGCTCACACCCTCATTTGATCACAGCGTTGCTTAGTGTGAGCCTGTGTGAGTCCACGTGATCATCATGTCGCATGTATACGAAGATTTGCAGGAATAGTTATTATTGCACCAATATATGGTATACTCTAAAACACGCCATTGTCCAAAAAACATCCTCAGCAGTATCACCCCAACCTTCAACCCTTGACAGTAATTGTGTAGGTCAGTGTTTCCCAAACTCCAGTCCTCACTCTTCCCCACAGGTCATATTTTCAGGATTTCCATAGCCTTGCAAAGGTGATTCTATGAGACCATCCGCATATGTCCCTGCATATTAGCAATTCTTTAAACACTTATGCACTATTTCCCCCATTTATCTGTTCGTTGATGTGCTATTTTCAATAAAGTTTGCAACTTTTTATTATATTGGACCTTTTTCATCGCATTCTTTCCTCGTTATTGAGCCTCAAAAGCAGTTTTCAACGACATTTGGTATAATGGTGTACTCAGGAGAAATTGCACAACAATTTTTGGAGTACATTTTCTCCTGTTACCCTTGTGAAAATAAAAAAAATTGGGACTAAAATTGTCTTATTCACATGGCTCAGCGTTATAAACTTCTGTGAAGCACCTGGGGGTTCAAGGTGCTCACCACACATCTTGTCTGAGGGGTCAAATTTTCAAAAAAGGGTAAGTTGTGGGCGGTTTCCACTGTTCCACACTCCCTGGGGACATGTAAGGTCAGCTTGGAACAGTTCTACTCACACAATTCCTGTTCATAGGGATCCAAGGAGGCATGGGGAGTGAGAGGATATGGCCCATGCAGTCACTGACATGGCACCACTCTCGCTCAAAACCCTGACAAGTTGAGAAGCCCCTTTCATTAGCACCAGTGAAAGAGAGCACTGCCAGACTGGTAAGACTGCCACCAGTTCCAAAATAGATATAAGCTTGGTCTGTTAACAGGATTATATCAGGCCAGAAACCAGTCCTGGTAGCATGGGAAGTTAAACCAAGAAATGGACGTGTGGATTTGTGGATCGAGATAAAAGAGTACTCCAAGGTTAAATTTTATATTTCATCGCCGTAAGGGCTGTTGTGAATTTGCTTTTTGCTCCCTCTAGTGGTTACTAGTTTTTTGACTCTGGTTTTTCTGTCTTTCCTTTTATCCGCACCTGGGTCGTTAGTTAGGGGTGTTGCTATATAAGCTCCCTGGACCTTCAGTTCAATGCCTGGCAACGTAGTTATCAGAGCTAGTCTGCTGTGCTCTTGTCTACTGATCCTGGTTCCAGTTATATCAGCTAAGTCTGCCTTTTGCTTTTTGCTATTTGTTTTGGTTTTGTATTTTTGTCCAGCTTGTTCCAAATCTATATCCTGACCTTTGCTGGAAGCTCTAGGGGGCTGGTGTTCTCCCCCCGGACCGTTAGACGGTTCGGGGGTTCTTGAATTTCCAGTGTGGATTTTGATAGGGTTTTTGTTGACCATATAAGTTACCTTTCTTTTTTCTGCTATCAGTAAGCGGGCCTCTCTGTGCTAAACCTGGTTCATTTCTGTGTTTGTCATTTCCTCTTACCTCACCGTCATTATTTGTGGGGGGCTTCTATCCAGCTTTGGGGTCCCCTTCTCTGGAGGCAAGAAAGGTCTTTGTTTTCCTCTACTAGGGGTAGCTAGATTCTCCGGCTGGCGCGTGTCATCTAGAATCAACGTAGGAATGATCCCCGGCTACTTTTAGTGTTGGCGTTAGGAGTAGATATATGGTCAACCCAGTTACCACTGCCCTATGAGCTGGATTTTTGTATTCTGCAGACTTCCACGTTCCTTTGAGACCCTCGCCATTGGGGTCATAACAGTTTGCCAGGCCAGTATTAAATGTTTAATGCATTGCAGAAGAGGGATTATAAGAAAGAAGATTCTGAGTTTTTTTTTTCTCCTTCCCCTTTACCTCAGAGTGGCTATGCTTGCTGCAGACATGAATGTCCAGACCTTGATTACAAGTGTGGACCAGCTGGCTACTCGTGTGCAGGGCATACAAGACTATGTTATCAGAAATCCTAGGTCAGAACCTAAAATACCGATTCCTGAACTGTTTTCCGGAGACAGGTTTAAGTTTAGGAATTTCGTGAATAATTGTAAATTGTTTTTGTCCCTGAGACCCTGTTCATCAGGAGATTCTGCTCAGCAAGTAAAGATTGTTATTTCGTTCTTACGGGGCGACCCTCAGGATTGGGCTTTTTCGCTGGCGCCAGGAGATCCGGCATTGGCTGATCTTGATGCGTTTTTTCTGGCGCTCGGTTTACTTTATGAGGAACCCAATCTTGAGATTCAGGCAGAAAAGGCCTTGCTGTCTATGTCTCAGGGGCAGGACGAGGCTGAAGTGTATTGCCAAAAATTTCGGAAATGGTCCGTGCTGACACATTGGAACGAGTGTGCACTGGCCGCTAATTTTAGAAATGGCCTTTCTGAAGCCATTAAGAATGTTATGGTGGGTTTTCCCATTCCCACAGGTCTGAATGATACTATGGCACTGGCTATTCAAATTGACCGGCGGTTGCGGGAGCGCAAAACCGCAAATTCCCTCATGGTGTTGTCTGAACAGACACCTAATTCGGTGCAATGTGATAGAAAAACCGCAAATTCCCTCATGGTGTTGTCTGAACAGACACCTGATTTAATGCAATGTGATAGAATCCTGACTAGAAATGAGCGGAAAATTCATAGACGCCGGAATGGCTTGTGCTACTACTGTGGTGATTCTACACATGTTATCTCAGCATGCTCTAAACGTATAGCTAAGGTTGTTAGTCCTGTCACCGTTGGTAATTTGCAACCTAAATTTATTCTGTCTGTAACTTTGATTTGCTCACTGTCATCTTATCCTGTCATGGCGTTTGTAGATTCAGGTGCTGCCCTGAGTCTCATGGATCTCTCATTTGCTAAGCGCTGTGGATTTACTCTTGAACCATTAGAAAATCCTATTCCTCTTAGGGGTATTGATGCTACACCATTGGCAGCAAATAAACCGCAGTATTGGACTCAGGTTACCATGTGCATGACTCCTGAACACCGCGAGGTGATACGTTTCCTGGTTTTACATAAAATGCATGATTTGGTCGTTTTAGGGCTGCCATGGTTACAGACCCATAATCCAGTCCTGGACTGGAAGGCTATGTCAGTCTCAAGTTGGGGCTGTCGTGGTATTCATGAGGATTCCCTGCCTATGTCTATTGCTTCTTCTACGCCTTCGGAAGTTCCGGAGTATTTGTCTGATTATCAGGATGTCTTCAGTGAGTCTGAGTCCAGTGCACTGCCTCCTCATAGGGACTGTGACTGTGCTATAGATTTGATCCCAGGCAGTAAATTTCCTAAGGGAAGACTGTTTAATCTGTCGGTACCTGAACATACCGCTATGCGTTCATATATCAAGGAGTCTCTGGAAAAAGGACATATTCGTCCGTCTTCTTCCCCTCTTGGTGCGGGATTCTTTTTTGTGGCAAAAAAGGACGGATCTTTGAGACCTTGTATTGATTATCGGCTTTTAAATAAGATCACTGTCAAATTTCAGTATCCTTTACCGCTGTTGTCTGACTTGTTTGCCCGGATTAAGGGTGCCAAGTGGTTCACCAAGATAGACCTTCGTGGTGCGTACAACCTTGTGCGCATTAAGCAAGGTGATGAATGGAAAACCGCATTCAATACGCCCGAAGGTCATTTTGAGTACTTGGTGATGCCTTTTGGGCTCTCCAATGCGCCTTCAGTTTTTCAGTCCTTTATGCATGACATTTTCCGGAAGTATCTGGATAAATTTTTGATTGTTTATCTGGATGATATTTTGGTTTTTTCTGATAATTGGGATTCGCATGTGGAGCAGGTCAGGTTGGTCTTTAAAATTTTGCGTGAAAATTCTTTGTTTGTCAAGGGCTCAAAGTGTCTCTTTGGTGTACAGAAGGTTCCCTTTTTGGGGTTCATTTTTTCCCCTTCTGCTGTGGAGATGGACCCAGTCAAGGTCCGAGCTATTCTTGATTGGACTCAGCCCTCGTCAGTTAAGAGTCTTCAGAAGTTCTTGGGCTTCGCTAACTTCTACCGTCGTTTTATCGCTAATTTTTCTAGCATTGTGAAACCTTTGACGGATATGACCAAGAAGGGCTCCGATGTAGCTAACTGGGCTCCTGCTGCCGTGGAGGCTTTCCAGGAGTTGAAACGCCGGTTTACTTCGGCGCCTGTTTTGTGCCAGCCTGACGTCTCACTTCCCTTTCAGGTTGAGGTGGATGCTTCGGAGATTGGGGCAGGGGCCGTTTTGTCGCAGAGAGGCCCTGGTTGCTCTGTTATGAAACCTTGTGCCTTTTTCTCTAGGAAGTTTTCGCCTGCCGAGCGAAATTATGATGTGGGCAATCGGGAGTTGTTGGCCATGAAATGGGCATTTGAGGAGTGGCGTCATTGGCTCGAGGGTGCTAAGCATCGTGTGGTGGTCTTGACTGATCACAAAAATCTGATGTATCTCGAGTCTGCTAAACGCCTTAATCCGAGACAGGCCCGCTGGTCATTGTTTTTCTCCCGCTTTGATTTTGTTGTCTCGTATTTACCAGGTTCAAAGAATGTGAAGGCCGATGCTCTTTCTAGGAGCTTTGTGCCTGATGCTCCTGGAGTCGCTGATCCTGTTGGTATTCCTAAAGATGGAGTTATCTTGTCAGCTATTTCTCCGGATCTGCGACGTGTGTTGCAGAGATTTCAGGCTGATAGGCCTGAGTCTTGTCCACCTGACAGACTGTTTGTTCCGGATAAGTGGACCAGCAGAGTCATTTCCGAGGTTCATTCCTCGGTGTTGGCAGGTCACCCGGGAATTTTTGGCACCAGAGATCTGGTGGCCAGGTCCTTTTGGTGGCCTTCCTTGTCAAGAGATGTGCGGTCATTTGTGCAGTCCTGTGGGACTTGTGCTCGAGCTAAGCCTTGCTGTTCTCGTGCCAGCGGTTTGCTCTTGCCCTTGCCTGTCCCGAAGAGACCTTGGACACATATCTCCATGGATTTCATTTCTGATCTTCCGCTATCTCAGGGCATGTCCGTTATCTGGGTGATATGTGATCGCTTCTCCAAGATGGTCCATTTGGTTCCTTTGCCTAAGCTGCCTTCCTCTTCCGATCTGGTTCCTGTGTTTTTCCAGAACGTGGTTCGTTTGCACGGCATCCCTGAGAATATTGTGTCAGACAGAGGATCCCAGTTCGTTTCCAGGTTCTGGCGATCCTTTTGTAGTAGGATGGGCATTGATTTGTCGTTTTCGTCTGCTTTCCATCCTCAGACTAATGGACAGACGGAGCGAACCAATCAGACTTTGGAGGCTTATTTGAGGTGTTTTGTCTCTGCTGATCAGGACGATTGGGTGACATTCTTGCCGTTGGCTGAGTTTGCCCTTAATAATCGGGCTAGTTCCGCCACCTTGGTTTCGCCTTTTTTCTGCAACTCTGGTTTCCATCCTCGCTTTTCTTCGGGTCATGTGGAGCCTTCTGACTGTCCTGGGGTGGATTCTGTGGTGGATAGGTTGCAGCAGATCTGGAATCATGTGGTGGACAACTTGAAGTTGTCACAGGAGAAGGCTCAGCGCTTTGCCAACCGCCGCCGCGGTGTGGGTCCCCGACTACGCGTTGGGGATTTGGTGTGGCTTTCTTCCCGCTTTGTTCCTATGAAGGTCTCCTCTCCCAAATTTAAACCTCGTTTTATTGGGCCTTACAAGATATTGGAAATCCTTAATCCTGTATCTTTTCGTCTGGATCTTCCTGTGTCGTTTGCTATTCACAATGTATTTCATAGGTCCTTGTTGCGGCGGTACATTGTGCCTGTAGTTCCTTCTGCTGAGCCTCCTGCTCCGGTGTTGGTTGAGGGCGAGTTGGAGTACGTGGTGGAGAAGATCTTGGATTCTCGCCTCTCCAGGTGGAGGCTTCAGTACCTGGTCAAGTGGAAGGGCTATGGTCAGGAGGATAATTCCTGGGTGGTCGCCTCTGATGTTCATGCGGCCGATTTAGTTCGTGCCTTTCATGCCGCTCATCCTGATCGCCCTGGTGGTCGTGGTGAGGGTTCGGTGACCCCTCACTAAGGGGGGGGTACTGTTGTGAATTTGCTTTTTGCTCCCTCTAGTGGTTACTAGTTTTTTGACTCTGGTTTTTCTGTCTTTCCTTTTATCCGCACCTGGGTCGTTAGTTAGGGGTGTTGCTATATAAGCTCCCTGGACCTTCAGTTCAATGCCTGGCAACGTAGTTATCAGAGCTAGTCTGCTGTGCTCTTGTCTACTGATCCTGGTTCCAGTTATATCAGCTAAGTCTGCCTTTTGCTTTTTGCTATTTGTTTTGGTTTTGTATTTTTGTCCAGCTTGTTCCAAATCTATATCCTGACCTTTGCTGGAAGCTCTAGGGGGCTGGTGTTCTCCCCCCGGACCGTTAGACGGTTCGGGGGTTCTTGAATTTCCAGTGTGGATTTTGATAGGGTTTTTGTTGACCATATAAGTTACCTTTCTTTTTTCTGCTATCAGTAAGCGGGCCTCTCTGTGCTAAACCTGGTTCATTTCTGTGTTTGTCATTTCCTCTTACCTCACCGTCATTATTTGTGGGGGGCTTCTATCCAGCTTTGGGGTCCCCTTCTCTGGAGGCAAGAAAGGTCTTTGTTTTCCTCTACTAGGGGTAGCTAGATTCTCCGGCTGGCGCGTGTCATCTAGAATCAACGTAGGAATGATCCCCGGCTACTTTTAGTGTTGGCGTTAGGAGTAGATATATGGTCAACCCAGTTACCACTGCCCTATGAGCTGGATTTTTGTATTCTGCAGACTTCCACGTTCCTCTGAGACCCTCGCCATTGGGGTCATAACAAAGGGCACACTAGACAATACACTATATACATGATGATTACACATACACAATTGTCAGATATACAAAAGCAGAATATATGTCAATTACCTGGTGATAATAGGTCATGGGTGCACTGAGCCACAGGGGGAAGGGCTGCCAGCTGTCTCCTTGGTCCCTTCACAGCATGTTACATGACTTGACTCCCACTTCCAAAGTGGACCACATGCATTCCATAGAGAGAGACCACATGTCCGTACACTAGCCTTTATCCCCTTTGGGTCATCCCTTCCTGCCTTCTGTGCTGAACCTAAATCCCCTCCCCTTGTCGGTCTTGATGAATCAGGGCCAATGAGTGGAACATAGGTTGAGTATGCTATTATTAATAAGGAATAACTTACTATTTTGAGAATAACAATTTAAAGGGCTATTCCCATCTCTTAGATCCTATACCAATATGTAGTAGGTGTAAAAATGATAATATCAAATACCTTCAATTAGAAATATAGTTTAGATTTTCTGATTTTCTACGTCTCTTTCCTCATGTGCAGGCAGTACAGGACCTTTGGTATTCATGGCTATGTTCATTAGCAAGTAGCCAACTGTCACTATATCAGTGGTCATAACCAAGGATAGCCAAGGTCCTGCAATACCTGCACTTGAGGAAAGAGACATAATGAATAAAAAAAAAACTATACTACATGACTAATTGGAGATATTTGTTGTTATTATTATTATTATTATTATTATTATTATTCTTTCTACATATTGGGATTGGATCTTGGAGGTGGGAATACCCCTTTAAGTAATTCCTATCAGATCATATAGATTCACTCTGAAATGGGTAACTTATTGCTCATATGTCTTGTCTTCAGATAATAAATAAATTGTTCATTTGCTAGCCATTATTTTATGTCTTTGGGCATCCTTAGCCCTGAATAGCCTGGCTACACATCCTATAGTGTTAGCGATGGATGGCATTTGCATGCCTACGTAGTCTATTTGCATTCCTCCGCTGCCGCTCTTCTGGTGGCTCATTTTACTTTAAACAACACATGCTGGTCCTGTAATTTAGCTGTAATTTCTTACCAATCCATTTCTGATTAAGTCATGTAACAAAAGCTGTCATTTTGCATAAGCTACCTCCATAAATATTTATGACCTCTGACATTATTAGAACCATTTTTGACGGATGTTTTATTTGTTGACAGAATATTATTTCGACCTGTTAACAACACCTGCTTTTGCACCAGAGTGTGATTTTGAGGCTTGTCTGAAAATATGATTTTATTTTAATACATCCCTTTCCACATCTCTCAATAAATGTTCAGTTAACACCTTATGAACATGAACCATTTCCCCAGATATTCTGCTCCTGTAAGACTATTTTAGTCTCCGCATGTCTTTAGAAACAGTTAGATGTCACCATGGTCCTTGAAATGAACTTTTAGTCTCAAGTAAAGTTTGCTTATTTTACTAAAATAAATGATAGTCAGCAATATATATATATATATATATATATATATATATATATATATATATATATATATATATATGAATATAATGGCTAGATAGATGGTAGATATGAGACAGATAGATGGATAGATAGATAGATAGATAGATAGATAGATAGATAGATAGATAGATAGATAGATAGATAGATAGAAATAATAGATAGATATATAGATAGATAGATAATAGATGGATAGATAGATAGATAGAGAATAGATAGATTGATATTAGATAGATTATATATAATAGATAGATAGAAAGAGATAGATAGATAGATAGATAGATAGATAGATAGATAGATAGATAGATAGATGATAGATAGAGATAGATAGATAGATAGATAGATAGATAGATAGATAGATAGATAGATAGATAATAGGTAGATATGAGATAGATAGATAGATAGATAGATAGATAGATAGATAGATAGACAATAGGTAGATATGAGATAGATGGATAGATAGATAGATAGATGATAGATAGATATGAGATATATAGATATGAGATAGATAGATAGATGATAGATAGATAATAGATCGATAGATGATAGATATGTTTTTATCATATGTTAAAGACAAAAATAGTCATTCGAGTGCTGTGTAATATTTTCACGTACCCATAGACTTAGACTTACACTACTTATTTTGCTCTGACCCCTCTGACGCCTCTCCAACTTTTTCTGCAGACCACTTTATCTGAGGAATAAATCGGACATGTGCACAGCTCTATAGAATATCAGATGTACATTTGCCATCTGTGAAAATGACAGAGAGCACTCGTATGAGAAAATCGGTTGTATGCACAAGGCCTTACTGATTGTAATTATCTTTATGTGCCCTCAAATGACTGCACCACCGCTGAAGGAATATTCATCCCTATTCTTCAAAACAGCACACTCTAATTCCCAATATTTACCTGCAATCGATCTCGCCTTGTGGGCACCGTTGTGTGACTGACCTAGGAAGAGCAGCAGCGTCTATATTACCTAAGAGCCACTGAGATGGGAGGTGAACCCCCATTATTTGTACTACTACTACTACCACTAACCCTAACATTGCTACTACCACCACCACTAACATTGCTACTACTACCACTACCACTAACATTGCTACTACTACCACTACCCCTAACATTGCTACTACTACCACTATCCCTAACATTGCTACTACTACCACTACCCCTAACGTTACTTCTACTACCACTACCCCTAACGTTACTACTACTACCACTACCACTAGCGTTACTTCTACTACCACTACCCCTAACGTTACTACTATTACCACTACCACTAACATTGCTACTACTACCACTACCCCTAACGCTGCTACTACTACCACTACCCCTAACATTGCTACTACTACCACTACCCCTAACATTGCTACTACTACCACTAGCTCTAACGTTACTTCTACTACCACTACCCCTAACGCTGCTACTACTACCACTACCCCTAACGTTACTACTATTACCACTACCACTAACATTGCTACTACTACCACTACCTCTAACGTTACTTCTACTACCACTACCGCTAACATTGCTACTACTACCACTACCTCTAACGTTACTTCTACTACCACTACCCCTAACATTGCTACTACTACCACTACCCCTAACATTGCTACTACTACCACTACCCCTAACATTGCTACTACTACCACTAGCTCTAACGTTACTTCTACTACCACTACCCCTAACGCTGCTACTACTACCACTACCCCTAACGTTACTACTATTACCACTACCACTAACATTGCTACTACTACCACTACCTCTAACGTTACTTCTACTACCACCACCACTAACATTGCTACTACTACCACTACCACTAACATTGCTACTACTACCACTACCCCTAACGCTGCTACTACTACCACTACCCCTAACATTGCTACTACTACCACTACCCCTAACATTGCTACTACTACCACTAGCTCTAACGTTACTTCTACTACCACTACCACTAACATTGCTACTACTACCACTACCCCTAACGCTGCTACTACTACCACTACCCCTAACATTGCTACTACTACCACTACCCCTAACATTGCTACTACTACCACTAGCTCTAACGTTACTTCTACTACCACTACCGCTAACATTGCTACTACTACCACTACCTCTAACGTTACTTCTACTACCACTACCCCTAACATTGCTACTACTACCACTACCTCTAACGTTACTTCTACTACCACTACCCCTAACATTGCTACTACTACCACTACCTCTAACGTTACTTCTACTACCACTACCCCTAACATTGCTACTACTACCACTACCTCTAACGTTACTTCTACTACCACTACCCCTAACATTGCTACTACTACCACTACCTCTAACGTTACTTCTACTACCACTACCTTTAACTTTTTTCTACTACCACTACCCCTAACGTTACTTCTACTACCATTACCCCTAACGCTGCTAATACTACCACCACTAACATTGCTAATACTACCACCACTAACGTTGCTACTATTACCACCACCACTAATGTTGCTACTACTACCACCATCACTAACATTGCTACTACTACCACTACCCCTAATGTTACTTCTACTACCACTACCCCTAACATTGCTACTAGTACCACTACCACTAACGTTGCTACTACTACCACCACCACTAGCATTGCTACTACTACCACTACCTCTAACGTTGCTACTACTAACACCACCACTAATGTTACTTCTACCACTACCCCTAATGTTGCTGCTACTACCACCACCACTAACGTTGCTACTACTACCACTACTCATAACGTTGCTACTACTACCACTATCCCTAACGTTACTACTACTAACACTACCCCTAATGTTGCTACTACTACCACTACCCCTAACGTTACTACTACTATCACTACCGCTAACGTTGCTACTAGTACCAATACCATTAACGTTGATACTACTACCACTACCCCTAGTGTTGCCACCACTACCCCTAACGTTGCTACTAGGGTTGAGCGAAACGGGTCGTTCATTTTCATAAGTCGCCGACTTTTGGCAAAGTCGGCGTCTCATGAAATCCGACCCGATCCCTGTGTGGGGTCGGCCATGCGGTACGCGATCTAGGCACGAAAGTCGTGTTTCGTATGACGCGTTTAGCGCCATTTTTGCAGCCAATGAAGGAGCGGTAGAGTGCTGACGTAGGTGTTAGGGGGCGTACACAACAACAGGCATTTTTTTTCGCGTGCATTACAGCGATGTGCAAAGTGTAAAATGAGCGTTCTGGGAGCGATGTGGAAAATCAGCGTTTAGGGGGAGAGAGAGAGAGAGAGACAGAGAGAGAGAGAGAGAGATTTTAAATATAATATTAAAAAAATTTATTCATTGGGTTTCGTGTTTCGGCCGAAACCCGACTTTTCACGGTGGTCGGCCGATTACACTCGACTCGACTTTTAAGACAGTCGGGTTTCACAAAACCCGACTCGACCCTAAAAAACTAAAGGTCGCTCAACCCTAGTTACTACTACTATCACTACCACTAACGTTACTTCTACTACCACTACCCCTAATGTTACTTCTACTACCGCTACCCCTAACGTTACTACTACTACCACTACCCCTAGTGTTGCTACTACTACCAGTAATGTTGCTACTACTACCACTACCGTTACTACTACTACCACCACCACTAACGTTGCTACTACTACCACTGCCCCTAGTGTTGCTACTACTACCACTACCCCTAACGTTACTACTACTACCACTACCCCTAACGTTGCTACTACTACCACTACCCCTAGTGTTGCTACTATTACCCCTAATGTTGCTACTACTACCACTACCCCTAACGTTACTACTACTATCACTACCACTAACGTTACTTCTACTACCATTACCCCTAACGTTACTTCTAATACCACTACACCTAACGTTACTACTACTACCACTACCCCTAATGTTGCTACTACTACCAACTACCCCTAACATTACTACTACTACCACTACCTCTAACGTTACTTCTACTACCACTACCCCTAACGTTGCTAATACTATCACCACTAACGTTGCTAATACTACCACCACTAATGTTGCTAATATTACCACCACCACTAACATTGCTACTACTACCACTACCCCTAATTTTACTTCTACTACCACTACCCCTAACATTGCTTTTACTACCACTACCACTAACATTGCTACTACTACCACTACCACTAACGTTGCTACTACTACCACCACGACTAATGTTACTTCTACTACCACTACCCCTAATGTTGCTACTACTACCTCTACCACTAACGTTGCTACTACTATCACCACCAATAATGTTACTACTACTACCACTACCCCTAATGTTACTACTACTACCACTACCCCTAACGTTGCTACTACTACCACTACCCCTAGTGTTGCTACTACTACCCCTAATGTTGCTTCTACTACCACTACCCCTAACGTTACTACTACTATCACTACCACTAACGTTGCTACTAATACCAATACCATTAATGTTGATACTACTACCACTACCCCTAACGTTGCTACTACTACCACTACCCCTAGTGTTGCTACTACTACCCCTAATGTTGCTACTACTACCACTACCTCTAACGTTACTTCTACTACCACTACCTTTAACTTTTTTCTACTACCACTACCCCTAACGTTACTTCTACTACCATTACCCCTAACGCTGCTAATACTACCACCACTAACATTGCTAATACTACCACCACTAACGTTGCTACTATTACCACCACCACTAATGTTGCTACTACTACCACCATCACTAACATTGCTACTACTACCACTACCCCTAATGTTACTTCTACTACCACTACCCCTAACATTGCTACTAGTACCACTACCACTAACGTTGCTACTACTACCACCACCACTAGCATTGCTACTACTACCACTACCTCTAACGTTGCTACTACTAACACCACCACTAATGTTACTTCTACCACTACCCCTAATGTTGCTACTACTACCACTAACATTGCTACTACTATCACCACCACTAACGTTGCTACTACTACCACTACCCCTAATGTTGCTGCTACTACCACCACCACTAACGTTGCTACTACTACCACTACTCATAACGTTGCTACTACTACCACTATCCCTAACGTTACTACTACTAACACTACCCCTAATGTTGCTACTACTACCACTACCCCTAACGCTACTACTACTATCACTACCGCTAACGTTGCTACTAGTACCAATACCATTAACGTTGATACTACTACCACTACCCCTAGTGTTGCCACTACTACCCCTAATGTTGCTACTGTTACCACTACCCCTAACGTTACTACTAGGGTTGAGCGAAACGGGTCGTTCATTTTCATAAGTCGCCGACTTTTGGCAAAGTCGGCGTCTCATGAAATCCGACCCGATCCCTGTGTGGGGTCGGCCATGCGGTACGCAATCTAGGCACGAAAGTCGCGTTTCGTATGACGCGTTTAGCGCCATTTTTGCAGCCAATGAAGGAGCGGTAGAGTGCTGACGTAGGTGTTAGGGGGCGTACACAACAACAGGCATTTTTTTTCGCGTGCATTACAGCGATGTGCAAAGTGTAAAATGAGCGTTCTGGGAGCGATGTGGAAAATCAGCGTTTAGGGGGGGAGAGAGAGAGAGAGAGAGAGACAGAGAGAGAGAGATTTTAAATATAATATTAAAAAAATTTCTTCATTGGGTTTCGTGTTTCGGCCGAAACCCGACTTTTCACGGTGGTCGGCCGATTACACTCGACTCGACTTTTAAGACAGTCGGGTTTCACAAAACCCGACTCGACCCTAAAAAACTAAAGGTCGCTCAACCCTAGTTACTACTACTATCACTACCACTAACGTTACTTCTACTACCACTACCCCTAATGTTACTTCTACTACCGCTACCCCTAACGTTACTACTACTACCACTACCCCTAGTGTTGCTACTACTACCACTAATGTTGCTACTACTACCACTACCGTTACTACTACTACCACCACCACTAACGTTGCTACTACTACCACTGCCCCTAGTGTTGCTACTGCTACCACTACCCCTAACGTTACTACTACTACCACTACCCCTAGTGTTGCTACTACTACCACTAATGTTGCTACTACTACCACTACCGTTACTACTACTACCACCACCACTAACGTTGCTACTACTACCACTGCCCCTAGTGTTGCTACTACTACCACTACCCCTAACGTTACTACTACTACCACTACCCCTAACGTTGCTACTACTACCACTACCCCTAGTGTTGCTACTATTACCCCTAATGTTGCTACTACTACCACTACCCCTAACATTACTACTACTATCACTACCACTAACGTTACTTCTACTACCATTACCCCTAACGTTACTTCTAATACCACTACACCTAACGTTACTACTACTACCACTATCCCTAATGTTGCTACTACTACCAACTACCCCTAACATTACTACTACTACCACTACCTCTAACGTTACTTCTACTACCACTACCCCTAACGTTGCTAATACTATCACCACTAACGTTGCTAATACTACCACCACTAATGTTGCTAATATTACCACCACCACTAACATTGCTACTACTACCACTACCCCTAATTTTACTTCTACTACCACTACCCCTAACATTGCTTTTACTACCACTACCACTAACATTGCTACTACTACCACCACGACTAATGTTACTTCTACTACCACTACCCCTAATGTTGCTACTACTACCTCTACCACTAACGTTGCTACTACTATCACCACCAATAATGTTACTACTACTACCACTACCCCTAATGTTACTACTACTACCACTACCCCTAACGTTGCTACTACTACCACTACCCCTAGTGTTGCTACTACTACCCCTAATGTTGCTTCTACTACCACTACCCCTAACGTTACTACTACTATCACTACCACTAACGTTGCTACTAATACCAATACCATTAATGTTGATACTACTACCACTACCCCTAACGTTGCTACTACTACCACTACCCCTAGTGTTGCTACTACTACCCCTAATGTTGCTACTACTACCACTACCCCTATCGTTACTACTACTATCACTACCACTAACATTGCTGCTACTACCATTACCATTAACATTGATACTACTAACAATACCCCTAATGTTGCTACTACTACCACTACCACTAACGTTGCTAGTACTATCACTACCACTAACGTTGAAACTACTACCACTACCCCTAATGTTGCAACTACTACCACTACCCCTAATGTTGCTACTACTACCACTACCCCTAACGTTACTACTACTATCACTACCACTAACATTGCTGCTACTACCATTACCATTAACGTTGATACTACTACCACTACCCCTAATGTTGCTCCTACTACCACTACCCCTAGTGTTGCTACTACTACCACTACCCCTAGTGTTGCTACTACTACCCCTAATGTTGCTTCTACTACCACTACCCCTAACGTTACTACTACTATCACTACCACTAACGTTGCTACTAATACCAATACCATTAATGTTGATACTACTACCACTACCCCTAACGTTGCTACTACTACCACTACCCCTAGTGTTGCTACTACTACCCCTAATGTTGCTACTACTACCACTACCCCTATCGTTACTACTACTATCACTACCACTAACATTGCTGCTACTACCATTACCATTAACATTGATACTACTACCACTACCCCTAATGTTGCTACTACTACCACTACCACTAACGTTGCTAGTATTATCACTACCACTAACGTTGCAACTACTACCACTACCCCTAATGTTGCAACTACTACCACTACCCCTAATGTTGCAACTACTACCACTACCCCTAATGTTGCTACTACTACCACTACCCCTAACGTTACTACTACTATCACTACCACTAACATTGCTGCTACTACCATTACCATTTACGTTAATACTACTACCACTACCCCTAATGTTGCTACTACTACCACTACCACTAACGTTGCTAGTACTATCACTACCACTAACGTTGCAACTACTACCACTACCCCTAACGTTGCAACTACTACCACTACCCCTAATGTTGCAACTACTACCACTACCCCTAACGTTGCAACTACTACCACTACCCCTAATGTTGCAACTACTACCACTACCCCTAATGTTGCTACTACTACCACTAACGTTGCTAGTACTACCACTACCACTGACGTTGCTACTACTACCACTACCACTAATGTTACTTCTACTACCACTACCCCTAGTTTTGCTACTACTACCACTACCCCTAGTGTTTCTACTACTACTACTACTATCCCTTACGTTACTACTACTACCACTACCCCTAATGTTGCTACTACTACCACTACCCCTAATGTTGCTACTACTACCACAACCCCTAGTGTTGCTACTACTACCACTAACGTTGCAACTACTACCACTACCACTAACATTGCAACTACTACCACTCTCATTTTATTCCTACCACCACCATTTTTTCATTACAATACTATTCATTACAATTACAATTTCATTATAACACTATTGTGTTATTGAACGTCCTCACATCTTGAATTTTTATTATTTTCTTCAAATTAATATTAGAAAATATCTTTGTTCCTCAAAGAAATTCAATAGTTTCTTTTTTTTCTTTCAGTTTCCCTATTATTTTTAATTCAGATAGAATTCCTTGCAGCCCCGCAAGCAATTTCTTTTTTTACTGGGTGTTACAGTTGATTACAATAATGCATGGAGAAAAACTAGATATGGGAAGGCCTGTAAAACATGCTTTACATTTTGTGACTCCATCTCTTGAGCTGAAGTGTTTCGCCTGAGGTTATGAGAAGAGCTGACGGTGCGTCAGTGAAAGATCAGCTGCTCCAGTTGTCACACATCTCCTATGCGCTCCATGGCAGCTGTGCAGCTGCACAATTTACTATTTTATCTTATAATTGCAATTTCATTGTTTAATTAATACTTGATAACCTCTGATGGTTTTTTATGTTAAAGATCAGATCCCTTACATTTCCTAGTATTTGTCTTTACCAATATTTAGACATTACAGAATCATTCCAGCTTTTTGTAAAATGTGTCCTTTACTCAAAGCAAAAAGCCTTGATTTGTGATATGTGCATGAAGATGCTCATAATTAGCATCAGCAGACGGATGTTGTGTCCGAGTCCTGTGCTTCAAAAACCCTGGAGCTCTGATAATAGAATGTATGTAAAGCAGCATCCAGACAGAAGCTTTGTTTCATTGCAGCCATTTGGTAAATTCAAAAAAGTTCATTTCTTTCTCATTAATGTACACTCTGCACCCCATCTTCACTGAAAAAAAAGCAGAAATGTAGTAATTTTTGCAAATTTATTAAAAAAGAAAAACTGAAATATCACATGGTCATAAGTATTCAGACCTTTTGCTCAGTATTGAGTAGAAGCACCCTTTTGAGCTAGTATGAGTCTTCTAGGAAATCATGTAACAAGTTTTTCACATCTGGATTTGGGGATCCTCTGCCATTCTTCCTTGCAAATCCTCTCCAGTTCAGTCAGATTGGATGGTGAACGTTGGAGGACAGCCATTTTCAGGTCTCTCCAGAGATGCTCAATTGGGTTTAGGTCAGGGCTCTGGCTGGGACAGTCAAGAAAAGAGTTTTTCTGAAGCCACTCCTTTTTTATTATAGCTGTGTGCTTAGGGTCATTGTCTTTTTGGAAGGTGAACCTTCGGCAAAGTCTGAGGTCCAGAGCACTCTGGAAAAGGTTTTCATCCAGGAAATTTCTATACTTGGCCGCATTCATGTTTCCTTCAATGACAACCAGTCGTCCAGTCCCTGCAGCTGAAAAACACCCCCATAGCATAATGCTGCCACCACCATATTTCACTGTTGGGATTGTATTGGGTAGATGATGAGCAGTGTGTTTTCTCCACACATATTGCTTAGACTTATCACCAAAAGGTCAATCTTCCTCTCATCAGACCAGAGAATCTTATTTCTCATTGTCTGGGAGTCCTTCATGCATTATTTAGCAAACCCTATGCAGGCTTTCATATGTCTGGCACTGAGGACAGGCTTCCGTTGGGCCACTCTGCCATAAAGGCCCAATTTGGGAGGGCTGCAGTGATAGTCTCTGCAGCGGAAAAACACCCCCAGCATGATGCTGCTACCACCATGTTTAACTGCTGGGATTGCTTTGGGCAGGTGATGAGTAGTGCCTTGTTTTCTCCACACATACCGCTTAGAATTATCACTAGTGTTGAGCATCCCGATACCGCAAGTATCGGGTATCGGCCGATACTTGCGGTATCGGAATTCCGATACCGAGTTCCGATACTTTTGTGGTATCGGGAATCGGTATCGGAACCACATTCATGTGTAAAATAAAGAATTAAAATAAAAAATATGGATATACTCACCTCTCCGGTGGCCCCTGGATCTTACCGATGTAACCGGGAGCCTCCGTTCCTAAGAATGAGCGCATGAAGGGCCTTCGATGACGTTGCGGCTTCTGATTGGTCGCGTGACCGCTCATGTGACAGCTCACGCGACCAATCAGAAGCCCCGATGTCATCGAAGGCCCTTCACGCGCTCATTCTTAGGAACGGAGGCTCCCGGTTACAGCGGTAAGATCCAGGGGCCACCAGAGAGGTGAGTATATCCATATTTTTTATTTTAATTCTTTATTTTACACATGAATATGGATCCCAGGGCCTGAAGGAGAATTTCCTCTCCTTCAGACCCTGGGAACCATTCCAATACTTTGCGTCCCATTGAAATGCATTGGTATCGGGTATCGGTATCGGCGACATCCGATATTTTTCGGGTATCAGCCGATACTATCCGATACCGATACTTTCAAGTATCGGACGGTATCGCTCAACACTAATTATCATCAAAAAGGTCTATCTTTGTCTCATCAGACCAGAGAATCTTATTTCTCATAGTCTGAGAGTCTTTCATGTGTTTTTTTTAGCAAACTCTATGTTAGGGCTAGCGGAATGCACCAAATAATAAAGAGGCAGATATGAGGTGCGTTTGCAGCCCGGGGTGCACCGTGCAGAGATGGTACCTGCTGCTGAGTAATGGCGGATGGAAACTTGCTCACACATGGGTTAGACTTCACTTAGTGTGAATGGAAGTGAACTCTGTTGCTTCACAGAGTCGCCAAAATACGCTGCTCCCTGTTAGCAGTCACAGGGTGCGGCTGCAAGACACTAGTGGGATCCCTATGAATCACCCCCAATAAACTGGTGTCGCTCTGACCCTCGGTGGCTTTTGAGCCCACACCTGAGGAAGGCCTGAGTCAGATGCAGAGTCCAAGTGGGAATTCCCACCCTACAATGACAGGCTGTCAGGAAAGCGCACTGAATGCGCATGGTGCCGTACAGATGGGCACTGCAAAAAGGCACTGTAACGTGTGCTACGTGTGCAGGTAGCACTGTCGGGCAATAGATAGCTTTGACCATTCGCGAGCAGTCAACAATACAAGGAATGGGAATGATTAAGGAGCTTTCATCCATCGACACTCATTCATCTACACACAAACACGTTATCAAGTTTATACTAGCGAATGGCCATGCAGCCATGTGAAACCTTTTATAGCGGAAGCTCTCTGGGACCTTCCTAGTGATCCAATAGGAGCTGCTACAGGACCTGAGCATGTGACCCCCGACCTCCAATGAGAGGTTGTCCCTTGGGCATGTTCAGTATAGAAAAAGGAGGACTTAGTCCCAGGAACGTCTGCTCGCCGCTGATCAGTGCTGGTTACAATGGCTGGACCTGGAAGTGCAGCAGTAACCAAGCACACAGTATTTGCCTGAGCCAGATGCTGGGACTGACATCTCTGCTGAGCAGTCTCCTCTGGGGCTGGAGAAGAATGGGAGACTGCAGTGGACATGGTTTGAGATTCCCCCTGTGCAGCGGCTGGAAATCAACACTTAACACTCTATGCAGGCTTTCATATGTCTTGCACTGAGGAGAGGCTTCTGTTGGGCCACTCTGCCATAAAGGCCCCACTGGTGGAGGGCTGCAGTGATAGTTGACTTTGTGGAACTTTCTACTATCTGCCTACTGCATCTCTGGAGATCAGCCACAGTGATCTTGAGGTTCTTCTTTACCTCTCTCATCAAGGCTCTTCTCCCACGATTGCTCAGTTTGGCTGGATGGCCAGGTCTAGGAAGACTTCTGGTGGTCTCAAACTTCTTCCATTTAAGGATTGTGGAGGCCACTGTGCTCTTAGGAACCTTGAGTACTGCAGAAATTCTGTTGTAACCTTGGCCAGATCGGTGCCTTGCCACAATTCTGTCTCTGAGCTCCTTGGCCAGTTCCTTTGACCTTAAGATTCTCATTTGGTCTGACATGCACTGTGAGCTGTGGGGTCTTATATAGACAGGTTTGTGCCTTTCCAAATCAAGTCCTATCAGTTTAATTAAACACAGATGGCCTCCAAAGAAGGAATACAACCATCTCAAGGAGGATCTCAAGGAAATGGACAGCATGTGACTTAAATATGAGTGTCTGAGCAAAGGTTCTGAATACTTATGACCATGTGATATTTCAGTTTTTCTTTTTTATTACATTTGCAAAAAATTCTACATTTCTGTTTTTTTTCAGTCAAGATGGGGTGCAAAGTGTACACTAATGTGAAAAAAATAACTTTTTTGAATTTACCAAGTTGCTGCAATGAAGCAAAGAGTGAAAAATTTAAAGGGGTCTGAATACTTTCCTTATCGACTGTAAGTTAAAGGGAATCAGTCACAACCTGAAACACCATTTACTCTCAGATATAGGAGTAAATAACTGGTGAATAGCCGGTAAATACCAAATAAATCCAGTGTATCCAGGTTACTGAAGCAATGAGTACAGGGAGAAAATTAAGTTTATTTCTCCCTGCAGCCATTCTCTGGGGTAGGGAGTAAGCAGCGGCTATAGTTATGATTTACCACAAAGTGAGATTGGCGATAATTATTTTCCTGCACTTTGAATGACAGCCTGTTCTGCACATATATGCTGCACACACATGCTGCAGAACTAGCTGTCAATCAAAGGGTGAGGCAATGACTGAAGCTGTGTTTATTATATAACAATAGATAACTGCCCCCTCCGCAGCTCCAATGAGTGGAAGTGAATGTTTGAACATAATGAAACTAAATTTTCTTCCTGTTGTCACTACTCCAGTAAGTCAATTATGCAAGATTTATAAACTAATTACCTGCAGATTACCACTATATCTCCAGGTAAATGGATTTTCTGGGTGTGACAGGTTCCCTTTAGCATAAAAGGTAAAATAGACACAACTGCAGGAACGTAATCTCCGACCTAATGCATGTTGTTGAAATCAGGGCTGGGACAAGGTACTTTGGCATCCTAGGAAGATGAATCTGATGGCCCCTCCTCCACACATGAACTTTAACCCCTTCACCCCAAAGCCTGTTTTCACCTAAGTGACACGGCCAATTTTTACAATTCTGACCACTATCACTTTATGAGGTCATAACTCTGAAACGCTTCAACGGATCCTGGTGATTCTGAGATTGTTTTCTCGTGACATATTGTACTTTATGATAGTGGTAAAACTTCTTCGATATGACTTGCATTTATTTGTGAAAAAAACAGAAATTTGTCGAAAATTATGAAAATTTAGCAATTTTCAAATTTTTCGTTTTTATGCCCTTAAATTAGAGAGTTATATCACATAATATAGTTAATAAACAACATTTCCCACATGTCTGCTTTACATCAGCACAATTTTGGAAACATAATTTTTTTTTGTTAGGGAGTTATAAGGGTTAAAATTTGACCAGCGATTTCTCATTTTTGCAACAAAATTTGCAAAACCATTTTTTTTACGGACCACCTCACACTTGAAGTGACTTTGAGGGGTCTATATGACAGAAAATGTCCAAAAGTGACACCATTCTAAAAACTGCACCCCTCAAGGTACTCTAAACCACATTCAAAAAGTTTATTAACCCTTCAGGTGCTTCACAGGAATTTTTGGAATGTTTAAAAAAAATTGAACATTTAACTTTTTTTTCACAAAATTTTTACTTCAGATCCAATTTGTTTTATTTTACCAAGGGTAACAGGAGAAATTGGACCAAAAAAGTTGTTGTACAATTTGTCCTGAGTACGCCGATACCCCACATGTTGGGGTAAACCATTGATTGGGCACATGGCAGAGCTCGGAAGGGAAGGAGCGCCATTTGACTTTTCAATGCAAAATTGGCTGGAATTGAGATCGGAACCCATGTCGTGTTTGGAGAGCCCCTGACGTGCCTAAACAGTGGAAACCCCCAGAAGTGACACCATTTTGGAAAGTAGACCCTCTAAGGAACTAATCTAGATGTGTGGTGAGCACTTTGAACCTCCAAGTGCTTCACAGAAGTTTATAATGTGGAGCCGTAAAAAAAATTAATATTAATTTTCACAAAAAATGATATTTTTGCCCCAAATTTTTTATTTTCCCAAGGGTAGCAGGATAAATTGGACCCCAAAAGTTGTTGTGCAATTTGTCCTGAGTACGCTGATACTTCATATATGGGGATAAACCACTGTTTGGGCGCATGGCAGAGCTCGGAAGGGAAGGAGCGCCATTTGACTTTTCAATGCAAAATTGGCTGGAATTGAGATCGGAACCCATGTCGTGTTTGGAGAGCCCCTGACGTGCCTAAACAGTGGAAACCCCCAGAAGTGACACCATTTTGGAAAGTAGACCCTCTAAGGAACTAATCTAGATGTGTGGTGAGCACTTTGAACCTCCAAGTGCTTCACAGAAGTTTATAATGTAGAGCCGTAAAAAAAAATTAATATTAATTTTCACAAAAAATGATCTTTTTGCCCCCAATTTTTTATTTTCCCAAGGGTAGCAGGATAAATTGGACCCCAAAAGTTGTTGTGCAATTTGTCCTGAGTACGCTGATACTTCATATATGGGGATAAACCACTGTTTGGGCGCATGGCAGAGCTCGGAAGGGAAGGAGCGCCATTTGACTTTTCAATGCAAAATTGGCTGGAATTGAGATCGGAACCCATGTCGTGTTTGGAGAGCCCCTGATGTGCCTAAACAGTGGAAACCCCCACAAGTGACACCATTTTGGAAAGAAGACCCCCTAAGGAACTTATTTAGATGTGTGGTGAGCACTTTTAACCCCCAGTTGTTTCACTAAAGTTTAGAATGTAGCGCTGTGAAAATCAAAAAATCATTTTTTCTTTCCACAAAATGATGTTTTAGCCCGCAATTTTTTTCCCCCAAGGGTAACAGGAGAAATTGGACCACAAAAGTTATTGTCCAATTTGTCCTGAGTACGCTGATACCCCATACATTGGGGGGAACCACTGTTTGGGCGCACGGCAGAGCTCGGAAGGGAAGGAGCGCCGTTTGAAATGCAGACTTAGATGGATTGGTCTGCAGGTGTCATGTTGCATTTGCAGAGCCCCTGATGTACCTAAACAGTAGAAACCCCCCACAAGTGACCCCATATTGGAAACTAGACCCCCCACGGAACTTATCTAGATGTGTTGTGAGAACTTTGAACCCCCAAGTGCTTCACTACAGTTTATAACGCAGAGCCACGAAAATAAAAAATATATTTTTTTCCACGAAAATTATATTTTAGCCCCCATGTTTTTATTTTCCCAAGGGTAAGGCTGGTTTCACACTTGCGTTTTTTTAAAAAACGCATGTGTGAAAAAACGCATGTAATCGCGGTAAAACGCATGCGTTTTTTTAGACGCATGCGTTTTTATAGAAAAACACAAGAAAACAAGAAAAAACCAAAAAACCCTAACCCTAACCCTACCCCTACCCCTAACCTGAAATACGTGGCACTGAAATACGTGGCACTGAAATACGTTTATATACGTATATACGTATATAAGTGCCACGATATTTCAGTGGCCACGTATATAAGTGCCACGTATATAAGTGCCACGTATATAAGTGCCACGTATATAAGTGCCACGTATATAAGTGCCACGTATATAAGTGCCACGCATATAAGTGCCACGCATATAAGTGCCACGTATATAAGTGCCACGTATATAAGTGCCACGTATTTCACGTAAATGCCATGATATTTCACTGAAATACCGTGGCACTGAAATACCGTGGCACTGAAATACGTGGCACTGAAATACGTGGCACTGAAATACGTGGCACTGAAATACGTGGCACTGAAATATCGTGGCACTGAAATATCGTGGCACTGAAATACGTGGCACTGAAATACGTGGCACTATGACTGTCAGAAAATGTTCATTAAACGGTTAGGGATGAGTTTAGGGTTAGGGTTTGGATCCCTTTATCACCTTGATGGTGGTGGGTGACTTTTCAGTGTGTGTTCTGTTTTTTTTCTATAAAAACGCATGCGTTTTTAACGCAAACAAACGCGTTGAGATCGGACGCCATGTCGCGTTTGGAGAGCCCCTGATGTGCCTAAACAGTGAAAACTCCCCAATTCTAACTGAAACCCTAACCCCAACCCTAACCCTAGTCCTAACCCTAGCGCTACTTTCACACTAGCGTTTTTTTGCATACGTCGCAATGCGTCGTTTTGGCGAAAAAACGCATCCTGCAAAGTCATCTGCAGGATGCGTTTTTTCCCCATAGACTAACATTAGCGACGTATTGACACATGTCGCAAGCGTCGTGCGACGGTTGCGTCGTGTTGTGGCGGACCGCCGGCAGCAAAAAACGTTACATGTAACTTTTTTTGTGCTGACGGTCCACCATTTCCGACCGCGCATGCGCGGCTGGAACTCCGCCCCCACCTCCCCGCACCTCACAATGGGGCAGCGGATGCGTGGAAAAACAGCATCCGCTGCCCCCGTTGTGCGGCGCTTGCACAGTATGCGTCGGTATGTCGGGCCGACGCAGCGCGACGGCCCCGTACCGACGCTAGTGTGAAAGTAGCCTAACGGGAAAATGGAAATAAATATATTTTTTAAAATTGTATTATTTTTCCTAACTAAGGGGGTGATGAAGGGGGATTTGATTTACTTATATAGCGTTTTTTGGGCGGATTTTTATGGTTTGCAGCCGTCACACACTAAAAGACGCTTTTTATTGCAAACAATAGTTTTTGCATCACCACATTTTGAGAGCTATAATTTTTCCATATTTTGGTCCACAGAGTCATGTGAGATCTTGTTTTTTGCGGGACAAGTTGACGTTTTTATTGGTACCATTTTCGGGTACATGACATTTTTTGATCGCTTTTTATTCCGATTTTTGGGAGGCGGAATGAACAAAAACCAGCAATTCCTGAAATTCTTTTAGGGGGTGCGTTTATACCGTTCCGCGTTTGGTAAAAAGGATGAAGCAGTTTTATTCTTCGGGTCAGTACGATTACAGCGATAACTCATTTATATAATTTTTTTATGTTTTGGCGCTTTTACACAATAAAAACTATTTTATATAAAAAATAATTGTTTTTGCATCGCTTTATTCTGAGAGCTATAACTTTTTTATTTTTCTGCTGATGATGCTGTATGGCAGCTTTTTTTTTGCGGGACAAGATGACGTTTTCAGCGGTACCATGGTTATTTATATCCGTCTTTTTGATCGCGTGTTATTCCACTTTTTGTTTGGCGGTATGAGAATAAAGCGTTGTTTTTTGCCTCGTTTTTTTTTTTTTTTTTTACGGTGTTCACTGAAGGGGTTAACTAGTGATATAGTTTTATAGGTGGGGTTGTTACGGACGCGGCGATACTAAATATGTGTACTTTTATTGTGTGGTGTTTTTTTTATTTAGATAAAGAAATGTATTTATGGGAATATATTTATTTTTTTTTTCTTTATTTAGGAATTTTTTTTTATTTTTTTTTTACACATGTGGAAAAATTTTTTTTTAACTTTTTTACTTTGTCCCAGGAGGGGACATCACAGATCGGTGATCAGACCGTGTGCACAGCACTCTGTCTGATCACCGATGTGACAGGCACGTTCCACAGGCTTGCCGGCGCCTGCTATGAGGATTCTCAGCAGACGCCGGCAAGCAGGGTCATCTTATGACCCGGAAGGAGTCCCGCGGCCATCTTGGATCCGGGGACTCCTTCCAGGTCACCGGAGCAGCGCGATCTCATCGCGCTGCTCCGGTGGGAGAGCGCAGGGAGCCCCCGTCCCTGCGCGATCCCCCTCTATGCCGCTGTCACTATTGACAGCGGCATCAGAGGGGTTAAATGCCCGCGATCGGCGACAGTGCCGATCGTGGGCATTGCTGCGGGGTGTCAGCTGTCATATACAGCTGACACCCGCACCCGATCACCGCGGCGCTCAGCGCGAGACCGCGGTGATCGGGGCGCCGTACTAGTACTGCGGCTGGCACTAATGCAGTGCCGGCAGCGCCGTACTAGTACGGCGCATGTCACGAAGGGGTTAAGCCACCATGTGAAGGAATGGGTCAGAATCTAAAAAAACAAACATCCATTACAAGTGCTCGTATTTGTCTTCTGTTGAAACAACTAAAGTTACATCAAGTGACAAAGTCACTGGTAAAGTGCTGGAGTGGAGATATATTTCACTGAGCCTAATGGAATCAGTGATAAAAAACCCAGAGATTTTCCTCCAGCACACTAAATGCGGTGAGGGGTTAAGCTAATTTGTAAATGGGTTGGCTTTTGTGTGGATATCCATAGAGTGTTTGGGAGGATGTCCACCTTACTTCCACCCCAGGGTGTTGTCTGGGGCTTAAGTAGCTGGCCTCCAAATGCAGCAGTGTTCAGTGTCTTTTAGAGGAACTCTCCAGAGAATTTGGTGTGCTGAAAGCAACCTGAACCGTGTGTGTTCTGCTAGCAGTGAGCTGGAGTAACCATTTTGTTTTATTTTCCTGGTTTGCCCAGAGGACTGTAATTGTTTTACTACTCCTTTGTTTATGCTGGCTACAATAAACCAAATGAAGTTCTTAAAGAGACAGTGTTCCGGTGTCCGTATACAGTTGAGTGAGCTGATCTAAACACATGTATATATATATATATATACTGTATATATATATATATATATATATATATATATATATATATATATATATCTTATCAACAGCAATAAAATTATGAATTTAATTGTATGCTACAAAACATACATCTTATATATCTTTCGTTTTAGATAGACCGCATGTCTAACATGATAACAGAGAACAATTTACAGACTGCAATGAATAAAAGGAGCTATAGGTTCAATCCTTGGTACAATACAAACAGAAAATGGTGCTCACCTAGTATTTTCTTATCTACCAGCTTCAAACAGTCAATCTCAACCATTGGGTATTGGGGGAAGGCTTTTTACTATTGCAGTATATATATTTTTAAAAGGCAATACACTTTGAAATGTATATATATATATATATATATATATATATATATATATATATATATATATATATATAAATAAATATATATATATATATATATATATATATATATATATATATATATATATAATTTTGTAACATGCCATAATTGCCCTTACTTGTCTTCAGTTTTATATGTCGAGGACAACCTCTAGAAACTGAGCCTATAAACTCCCTTAATATAAGCAGATTCCAAACTCAAGAATCAGTGGACTATAAATATTTTTTCCTTCACTTCACTCACAGGAGACCTCCCACCTCATGAGAATTTCTGGTGGTCAAGTCAGAGTCATTTTGAAGGAAATGAGGAGTGACAATCAGAATCCATGAGCTCTCAGGCATGAATGTGACCATATCCTCCCATCAGACCCACATATAATTGTTCATTAATTTTAACAGAGCTGTGATAAATTAGATGCCTATCTATACTCAGTAGGTTCATTCCTGTAGCTACAGCCCTGTTGCTTGAAGACTTTTCAAGGAAAGAAACCTAATTGGTTTATAGAATCTGTCAATTTAATCTATTCATTAGTTAAAAGGTCCTCATTCATATACTGTAATTGTACGGGCACATAGCTTACAGAATGTTCAGTACATAGAAGCTGAATATGGACATTCAGTATTTATCTGGATTAACAATCATATTACACTTTTGTATGGTATCATTATTGATATTGTTTTTCTGCCCACAAGTCCCCTTGGCTTTGTCGCCTACCATTGTGACCTATTTTTTGAGAGCACAATGCTGATCAAAGAACACAATTTGTTTTTTGCACACGCATAAATGTTTAGTTTGACAAAGGTTTTTGACTGTTCCTGAAATTTTCCTTGACATTATTAGATAATGTGCGTCTGGTGTGTCTCATATTGCAATGATATTGGTTGGTCTATCCAAAAAACGATGTGTCAGATCAACCTTTGCTACATTTCCTAGATTATAATGGTACTGAGCACAGATGCTGTAAAGTAAGAATGCTTTCAGAAATAGAAGTATATTTTTTTTATCAATTAACAAAATGTACTGTAGATTGAATGAATTCATGAGACATCTGAATCTAATCAATATTTGTGTGACCACTTTTGACCTTTTGCATTCAAAGCAGCATCACTTCTGCACAGTTTTGTTCACACAGTTTTGAAGGAATACTGTTTCAAATATCCTGGAAAAATAATTACAGATCTTCTGTGCATTAAGGCTTGGGCAATCCTGCCTCTTCATGTAATCCTAGACATATTCTATGATGTTGAGATCAGGGCTCTATACGGACCATTTCATCACTTATGGTACTAATTTTGTTTCATTTTGCTAAGTTATTAATTACATTGGCTATATGTTTGGAGTTTTTTGCCTTCAGCAGAATTCATTTAGAGTAATTCAGACATATCCCTGAAGTGATGGTGGATATGTATTTGCCTGTTTGAGTTATCATAAAGGACACCATGAATCTTTATTAAATTCCCAAATCTATTTGCTGAAATCCAGCTCCAAACTAACATAGAACCTCCCTCCACCATGCTTCACTGTTACCTGCAGACACTCATTATTGTACTACTATCCAGCAATTCGGTATAGAAACTGTCTTCTTCTACAGCCAAATATTTACATTTTTGACTCATCAGCCTAGAACATTAAGTACCTGCTGCCATTTTCTGCACCCCAGCTTTCATGTATATTTGAGTTACTTTGCCTTGTTTGCGTGCTGAAGGTGTTTATGGCCCAAAAAATTACCGTACATGAAGACCACTTGTGGTCAGACTTCTCCAAACAGCAGATAAATTTAGCAGGGTCCCACTGGTTGCTGCCAGTTATGAGATGTTTGCACTGGTGGACATATTCTGATTTTGAAGTGAGAAAGAATTATATGTTTTTCATCTGGCGCAGTAAATTTTGCTGCTGATTTCTGCATTTATGGTCCTTAACATTGCCTATTTCTTGGAGCTTCTTCAAAAGAGCTTGAACAGCATAAAGTTGTGCTCAAATGTTTACATACCAGCCAAATTTTTGTTTTCTTGGCCTTCATTCTGAAAATATGAATAACACTAAAACTTTTTCTCCACTCATGGCTAGTGGTTGGGTGAAGCCATTTATTGTCAAACCACTGTGTTTTCTCTTTTTAAATCATAATAACAACCTAAAACATTCAAATTACCCTGATCAAAAGTTCACATACCCCTTTTCATAATACTGTGTATTGCCCCCTCTAACACCATTTCTCAGCATGAACTGCACGCTTGAGATCTTCCCAGAGTGGCTCAATGATATTGAGGTCTGGACACTGAGATGGCCATTCCAGATCCTTCACTTTGTTCTGCTGTAGCCAATGAAAGGTCAACTTGGCCTTGTGCTTTGGATCATTGTCATGTTGGAACGTCCAAGTACGACCCATGCGCAGCTTCCGGGCTGATGAGTGCTAATTTGCCTCCAGCATTTGCTGATAACCTGCTGCATTAATCTTTCCTTGAACTTTGACCACATATCCTGTGCCTTTGTAGCTCACACATCCACAAAACATCAGTGATTCACCTCCGTGCTTTACAGTAGGAATGGTGTTCCTTTCATCATAGGCCTTGTTGACCTCTCTCCAAATGTAACATTTATGGTTGGGGACAAAAAGTTCAATTTTGGTCTCATCACTCCAAATTACCTTGTTCCAGAAGTTTTGAGGCTTGTCACTGTGCTGTTTTGTGCATTGTAAGTGAGATACTTTGCAGCATTTGCACAATAATGTCTTTCTTCTGGCGACTCGACTATGTAGCCCATTTTTCTTCACGTGCCTCCTTATTGTGCATCTAGAAAGAGCCACACCACCAGTTTTCAGGGAGTCCTGTATTTCAGCTAATGTTAATTGTGGGTATTTCTTTGCATCCTGAATAGTGTTGAGCATTCCGATACCGCAAGTATCGGGTATCGGCCGATACTTGCGGGTATCGGAATTCCGATACCGAGATCCGATACTTTTGTGGTATCGGGTATCGGTATCGAAACAACATTAATGTGCAAAAGAAAGAATTAAAATAAAAAATATTGCTATACTCACCTCTCCGACGCAGCCTGGACCTCACCGACCAATCACAAGCCAGAACGTAATTTTAAAATCCTGAAGGACCTGAAATTACGTCACGGCTTGCTGTGATTGGTTGCGTCGCGGCCACATGGGCGACGCCACCAATCACAAGCCGTGACGTCACGGGAGGCTGGACACGCGCGCATTTTAAAATGCGCGCGTCTCCTGCCTCCCGTGACGTCACGGTTTGTGATTGGTCGCGTCGCCCATGTGACCGCGACGCGACCAATCACAAAGCCGGAACGTAATTTTAAAATACTGAATGCCTAGAAGGACCTGAAATTACGTCACGGCTTGCTGTGATTGGTCGCGTCGCGGCCACATGGGCGGCAAGCGACCAATCAAAAGCCGTGACGTCACGGAAGGAAGGAAAAGCGCGCATTTTAAGCAAACAACACTGCCGGTTCCCTCGGTGAGGTGAGTATAGCAATATTTTTTATTTTAATTCTTTATTTTACACATTAATATGGTTCCCAGGGCCTGAAGGAGAGTTTCCTCTCCTTCAGACCCTGGGAACCATCAGGAATACCGTCCGATACTTGAGTCCCATTGACTTGTATTGGTATCGGGTATACTTTGCCGGTATTGGCCGATACTTTCCGATACCGATACTTTCAAGTATCGGACGGTATCGCTCAACACTAATCCTGAACAATTTTCCTGGCAGTTGTTTCCGACATTCTTGTTGGTCTACCTGACCATGATTTTGTTTTTACAGAGCCTCTGATTTTCCATCTGGTAATCACAGTTTGAAAGCTGCTGACTGGCATTATCAATTCATTGGATATCTTTTTGTATCCCTTTCCTGTTTTATACATTTCAACTATCTTTTCCCGTAGATCGGTTGACAATTCTTTTGTTTTCCCCATGACTCACAATCCAGAAACGTCAGTGGCTGGATGAAAGATCAATCAGACCAGAATATGAAGGCTCACAAAATAAATAGTTTATTAATATAGATTTAAAAAGGGTTTAACCCCTTAGTGACGGAGCCAAATTTTTGAAATCTGACCAGTGTCACTTTATGTGGTAATAACTATGCAACACTTAAAAAAATACCAGTAATTTTGAGATTGTTTTTTCGTGACACATTATAATTTTTGATAATGGTAAATTTAGGTCAATGTGTTTTGGGTTTATTTATAAATAATATCAAAAATTTGAGAAAAATGTTAAAAAATTAGCAATTTTCTAAATTTGAACGATTATCCCTGTAATCCAGATGGTCATACCACAGCAAACCATTAATAAATCACATTTCCCACATGTCAGCTTTACATCAGCAGCAATTGTAAAATGTTATTTTATTTTGTTAGCATTTTAGGAGGTTTAAAAATGTAGCAGCAATTTTTCATTTTTTCAAGAAATTTACAACATTTATTTTTTTAGGGAACTATCCATGTTTGAAGTGCCTTTATGGGTCTCATATATTGGGAAACCCCCAAATGTGATACCATTTTAAAAACAGCACCCCCTGACATATGGAAAACTGCAGTCAGGTAGTTTATTAACCCTTCAGGTGCTTTACAGGAATTAATGCAAAGCATGACAGAAATGAAAATGTGTATTTTTACTACCTAACTGTCGGTAACTTCTGAACAGATTACTACAGCAAACAGACTCTAAGGCTGCTATTTGGTCATGAATTGCCATTGCAAACATCAGGACCACACAATACTGATGTGAGGGCACCAACTGGGATAAAGAGGGAGCCCCCACACTCTGTTAACCATTTATAATGATGTAGTCACTATTGAAAGCAGCATCTAAGGAGTTAAACAGATATGGATGGTGCAAACACTGATCGTGGCTGATACAGCAAGTTGTCAGCTATAGTGTACAGCCGACAGCTGCTGGGTTGTCACCTGTATGGGGATGTTAGTCTCATATCTCAGGTCAGCTAAAAGACGTAATAGCTGCCATTAGGGGGTTAAATAAATATAACAAAAAGGGACTGTATCAAAACAAACAGAATACTCCTGTAACGTGGTGCCAGAGCACACATATACTATATATTATATACAAGTGTCAGAGAAAGAGTGCAAAGAATGTTCAAACAACATTAAAACCCTACCTTAGATACCCTTAGTCATAAAAGCATGGTGCTGTATCTAATCCTTAATAGGACACGATTCATGAATTCTTACATTGAGATGATATGTCAAAAAGAAAAGAAAAAAGAGTAAGGTACATGTGCCCTTGGGACTTGTGGGCCAGAGCACATGTGCCTTATCCTTTTTTCTTTTTGACATATCTGTTGTGAATTCTGCTCTTGGGCTCCCTCCGGTGGTTGTTGGTGGTAGTGCAGTTGTCTTGGGGTTGAAATCCAGGGCAGGTTTTTCGTCTGATTGCAGCTCTATTAGGTATTTAGGTGTGTAGGATCCATTCGTCCTTGCCAGTTGTCCATTGTTCTTGGAGGGAATGCATCTCTCTCTGGTTCCTCATGCCCTGCTGCCAATTCAGCTAAGATAAGTGTCTGTTTTTTTCTCTGTGCACACATGCAGTGTGCTTTGCAATTCAGTGCAATTATTGTGTTTTTGTCCAGCTTAGACTTTGTTTGCATTTTTCAGTCATGCTGGATTCTCAGGAGATGCAGATATACTTTCTATGTCTTTAGTTAGATGTAGAATATTTGTATTATCTGCTGTGGATATTTTTAGGATTTTAATACTGACCGCTTAGAATTCTGTCCTATCCTTTTCTATTTAGCTAGAGGTGCCTCTTTTGCTAAATCCTGTTTTTCTGCCTGCGTGTGTCTTTCCTCTTATACTCACAGTCAATATTTATGGGGGGCTGCCTATCCTTTGGGGTTCTGCCCTGAGGCAAGATAGAATTCCCATTTCCATCTATAGGGGTATTTAGTCCTCCGGCTGTGTCCAGGTGTCTAGGATGTGACAGGTACACCCCAAGGCTACTTTCAGTTGCGGTGCCAGTTTAGGGTTTGCGGTCAGTACAGGTACCACCTACTCCTGAGAAAGTCTCTCATGCGGCTCCAAGGTCACCGGATCATAACAGTACAACTGGCCAACAATGAGTTAAATGCATCTCAGAAGAAGGGAAGAAAGAGACATTTTTTTTCTGCAGCCTGCTTTGTCTTTTCTTCCCTCTTTTCCTCTGGGTGACTGAGGAGTCTTGTGCTAGCATGGATGTTCAGGGATTAGTTTCTCGTGTAGACCAGCTTGCTGCTAGGGTACAGGGTATTTCTGATTATATTGTTCAGACTCCACTTTTAGAGCCTAGGATTCCTACTCCTGATTTGTTTTTTGGGGACAGGTCCAAATTTTTGAGTTTTAAAAACAACTGTAAACTGTTTTTTGCTCTGAAGCCTCGTTCCTCTGGTGATCCCATTCAGCAGGTTAAAATTGTCATCTCCCTGCTGCGTGGCGACCCTCAGGATTGGGCATTTTCCCTGGAATCTGGGAATCCGGCCTTGCTTAATGTAGATGCCTTTTTTCAGGCTCTAGGATTATCATATGATGAAACAAATTTTGTGGATCAAGCGGAGAAGACCTTGTTGGCCCTGTCTCAGGGTCAAGAAGTGGCAGAATTGTATTGTCAGAAAATTAGAAAATGGTCTGTGCTGACTAAATGGAATGAGGATTCTTTGACGGCAATTTTCAGAAAGGGTCTTTCTGAATCTGTTAAAGATGTTATGGTGGGGTTTCCCACGCCTGTTGGTCTGAGTGATTCTATGTCTCTGGCCATTCAGACTGATCGGCGCTTGCGGGAGCGCAGAACTGTGCGCGCTGTAGCGTTGTCCTCAGAGCAGATGCCTGAGCCTATGCAGTGTGATAGGATTCTGTCTAGAATGGAACAACAAGGATTCAGACGTCAGAATGTTGTGTTTTTATTGTGGCGATGCTTCTCATGTCATTTCAGTCTGCCCAAAGCGTACAAAGAGAATCGCTAGTTCAGTTACCATCGGAACTGTACAACCTAAATTTCTGTTATCTGTGACCTTGATCTGCTCATTGTCGTTATTTTCTGTCATGGCGTTTGTGGATTCAGGCGCCGCTTTGAACTTAATGGACTTTGAATTTGCCAGGCGTTGTGGTTTCCCCTTGCAGTCTTTGCAGAACCCTATTCCTCTAAGGGGCATTGATGCTACACCTTTGGCTAAAAATAAACCCCAGTTTTGGACACAGGTGACCATGTGCATGGCGCCAGCCCATCAGGAAGATTGTCGTTTTCTGGTGTTGCATAATTTGCATGATGCTATTGTGCTGGGTTTTCGATGGTTGCAGATACATAATCTTGTGTTGGATTGGAAGTCTATGTCTGTGACTAGTTGGGGTTGTCAGGGGGTTCATAATGACATTCCTGTGATGTCAATCTCCTCTTCCTCCTCTTCTGAAGTTCCAGAGTTTTTGTCTGATTTTCAGTATGTATTCGATGAGCCCAAGTCCAGTTCCCTTCCACCGCATAGGGACTGTGATTGTGCTATTTACTTGATTCCAGGCTGTAAGTTTCCTAAGGGCCGGCTTTTCAACCTGTCTGTGCCTGAACATACCGCCATGCGGAGTTATGTTAAGGAGTCTTTGGAGAAAGGACATATTTGGCCATCTTCTTCACCGTTGGGAGCCGGATTTTTTTTGTTGCTAAGAAGGATGGCTCCTTGAGACCCTGTATTGATTATCGCCTCTTGAATAAGACCACGGTCAAGTTTCAATACCCTTTACCTTTGCTTTCCGATTTGTTTGCCAGGATTAAGGGGGCTAGTTGGTTACTAAAATTGACCTTCGGGGGGCATATAATCTTGTTCGTATTAAGCAGGGTGACGAATGGAAAACTGCATTTAATACGCCCAAAGGCAATTTTGAATACCTTGTGATGCCATTCGGGCTCTCTAATGCTCCATCTGTTTTTCAGTTCTTCATGCATGATATCTTCCGGAATTATCTTGATAAATTCATGATTGTATATTTGGATGACATCTTAATTTTTTCCGATGATTGGGAGTCTCATGTGAAACAGGTCAGGATGGTATTTCAGATCCTTCATGATAATGCTTTGTTTGTGAAGGGGTCTAAGTGTCTCTTTGGAGTGCAGAAGGTTTCTTTTTTGGGCTTCATTTTTTCTCCCTCATCTATAGAGATGGATCCGGTTAAGGTTCAGGCCATTCATGATTGCATTCAGCCCACATCCGTGAAGAGCCTTCAGAAATTTTTGGGCTTTGCTAATTTTTATCGCCGTTTCATTGCTAACTTCTTCAGTGTGGTTAAACCCCTGACCGATTTGACGAAGGAAGGCGCTGATGTAACGAATTGGTCCTCTGTGGCTGTCTCTGCCTTTCAGGAGCTTAAACGCTGATTTACTTCTGCCCCGGTGTTGCGTCAGCCAGATGTTTCTCTTCCGTTTCAGGTTGAGGTTGACGCTTCTGAGATTAGGGCAGGGGCCTTTTGTCTCAGAGGAATTCTGATGGTTCCTTGATGAAACCGTGTGCCTTCTTTTCCCATAAGTTTTCGGCTGCTGAACGCAATTATGATGTCGGCAATCGGGAGTTGTTGGCTATGAAGTGGGTGTTTGAGGAATGGCGACATTGGCTTGAGGGAGCCAAGCACCGTATTGTGGTCTTGACCGATCATAAAAGTCTCATTTACCTCGAATCTGCCAAACGGCTGAATCCTAGATAGGCTCGATGGTCCCTGTTTTTCTCCCGTTTTGATTTCGTGGTCTCGTATCTTCCGGGTTCTAAGAATGTTAAGGCTGATGCCCTCTCTAGGAGTTTTTTGCCTGATTCTCCTGAAGTATTGGAGCCGGTCGGCATTCTGAAGGAAGGGGTGGTCCTTTCTGCCATTTCCCCTGATTTGCGACAGGTTCTGCAGGAATTTCAGGCTGACAAACCTGACCGCTGTCCAGTGGGGAAACTGTTTGTTCCTGATAGATGGACTAGTAGAGTGATTTCTTAGGTTCATTGTTCTGTGTTGGCTGGCCATCCTGGTATTTTTGGTACCCGAGATTTGGTTGGTAGGTCCTTTTGGTGGCCTTCTTTGTCGCGTGATGTGCGTTCTTTTGTGCAGTCCTGTGGGACTTGTGCGCGGGCCAAGCCTTGTTGTTCCCGTGCTAGTGGGTTGCTTTTGCCTTTGCCAGTCCCTGAGAGGCCCTGGACGCATATTTCTATGGATTTTATTTCAGATCTTCCGGTTTCCCAGAGGATGTCGGTTATCTGGGTGGTTTGTGACCGATTTTCTAAGATGGTTCATTTGGTGCCTTTGCCTAAATTGCCTTCCTCTTCTGATTTGGTTCCGTTGTTTTTTCAGCATGTGGTTCGTTTGCACGGTATTCCGGAGAATATTGTGTCCGACAGAGGTTCCCAGTTTGTTTCTAGGTTTTGGCGGGCCTTTTGTGCTAGGCTGGGCATTGATTTGTCTTTTTCTTCCGCAATTTCATCCTCAGACAAATGGCCAGACCGAGCGAACTAATCAGACTTTGGAAACTTATTTGAGATGCTTTGTGTCTGCTGATCAGGATGATTGGGTGGCTTTCTTGCCTTTGGCCGAGTTTGCCCTTAATAATTGGGCTAGTTCGGCTACCTTGGTTTCGCCCTTCTTTTGTAATTTTGGTTTTCATCCTCGTTTTTCTTCGGGGCAAGTTGAACCTTCTGATTGTCCTGGTGTGGATTCTGTGGTTGACAGGTTGCAGCAGATTTGGGCTCATGTGGTGGACAATTTGGTGTTGTCTCAGGAGGAGGCTCAGCGTTTTGCTAACCGTCGTCGGTGTGTTGGTTCCCGGCTTCGGGTTGGGGATTTGGTCTGGTTGTCTTCCCGTCATGTTCCTATGAAGGTTTCGTCCCCTAAGTTTAAGCCTCGGTTTATTGGTCCTTATAGGATTTCTGAGATTATCAATCCTGTGTCCTTTCTTTTGGCCCTTCCGGCCTCTTTTGCCATCCATAATGTTTTCCATAGATCTTTATTACGGAAATATGTGGTGCCCGTTGTTCCCTCGGTTGATCCTCCTGCTCCTGTGTTGGTTGATGGGGAGTTGGAGTATGTGGTTGAGAAGATTTTGGATTCTCGCTTTTCGAGGCGGATGCTTCAGCACCTTGTCAAATGGAAGGGTTATGGCCAGGAGGATAATTCTTGGGTTTTTTCCTCTGATGTCCATGCTGCTGATTTGGTCCGTGCCTTTCATCTGGCTCATCCTGATCGGCCTGGGGGCTCTGGTGAGGGTTCGGTGACCCCTCTTCAAGGGGGGGGTACTGTTGTGAATTCTGCTCTTGGGCTCCCTCCGGTGGTTGTTGGTGGTAGTGCAGTTGTCTTGGGGTTGTAATCTGGGCAGGTGTTTCTGCTGATTGCAGCTCTATTAGGTATTTAGGTGTGCAGGATCCATGAGTCCATGCCAGTTGTCCATTGTACTTGGAGGGATTGCATCTCTCTCTGGCTCCTCATGCCCTGCTGCCAATTCAGCTAAGACAAGTGTCTGGTTTTTTTCTCTGTGCACACATGCAGTGTGCTTTGCAATTCAGTGCAATTATTGTGTTTTTGTCCAGCTTAGACTTTGTTTGCATTTTTCAGTCATGCTGGATTCTCAGGAGATGCAGATATACTTTCTATGTCTTTAGTTAGATGTAGAATATTTGTATTATCTGCTGTGGATATTTTTAGGATTTTAATACTGACCGCTTAGAATTCTGTCCTATCCTTTTCTACTTAGATAGAGATGTGTTGTGAAATTGGATTTTGGGCTCCCCCGGTGGCCACTGGTGGAATTGAACTTGTGTGCATCATCCCCTCTGTTCACCTGTTCCCATCAGGATGTGGGAGTCGCTATTTAACCTTGCTCCTCTGTCACTTCCATGCCGGTCAACATTGTAATCAGAAGCCTTTCTGTGCATGTTCCTGCTACCAGACAACTTCCAGCTAAGTCGGACTTTTGTCCTTGTTTGTTTTTTGCATTTTGTTCCAGTTCACAGCTGCAGTTTCGTTTCTGTGTCTGGAAAGCTCTTGTGATCTGAAATTGCCACTCTGATGTTATGAGTTAATACTAGAGTCTTAAAGTAATTTCAGGATGGTGTATTGATAGGGTTTTCAGCTGACCATGAAAGTACCCTTTCTGTCTTCCTGCTATCTAGTAAGCGGACCTCGATTTTGCTAAACCTATTTTCATACTACGTTTGTCATTTTCATCTTAAATCACCGCCAATATATGTGGGGGCCTCTGTCTGCCTTTCGGGGAAATTTCTCTAGAGGTGAGCCAGGACTATATTTTCCTCTGCCAGGATTAGTTAGTCCTCCGGCCGGCGCTGGGCGTCTAGGGATAAAACGCAGGCTACGCTACCCGGCTACTGTTAGTTGTGCGGCAGGTTTAGTTCATGGTCAGTTTAAGTTTCCATCCTTCCAAGAGCTAGTTCCTATGTATGCTGGGCTATGTTCTCTTGCCATTGAGAACCATAACAGTTTGACCGGCCCACAAAGGGTTAAATTAATTGGCAGAGAAAGGAGAGAAAAAAGAAGTCTGCTGAAAATTTTTTTTTTTTTTTTTTTTTTTTTCCTTCAGTTCTGAGTGTGCTTTCAATTGAATCACTTGCAAGTCTGCCTATATTGCAGCCTTCCTCTCTCTCTCTCCTAATCCTGGAATGGCTCTGTGTTCACCTGTTTAAAATGGATATTCAGAGTTTAGCTGCAGGTTTGAATAATCTCACCACGAAAGTTCAAAATTTACAAGATTTTGTTGTTCATGTTCCTATATCTGAACCTAGAATTCCTTTGCCTGAATTTTTCTCGGGGAATAGATCTTGCTTTCAAAATTTCAAAAATAATTGCAAGTTGTTTTTGTCCCTGAAATCTCGCTCTGCTGGAGATCCTGCTCAGCAGGTCAGGATTGTGATTTCCTTGCTCCGGGGCGACCCTCAAGATTGGGCTTTTGCATTGGCTCCAGGGGATCCTGCGTTGCTCAATGTGGATGCGTTTTTTCTGGCCTTGGGGTTGCTTTATGAGGAACCTCATTTAGAGCTTCAGGCGGAAAAAGCCTTGATGTCCCTATCTCAGGGGCAAGATGAAGTTGAAATATACTGCCAAAAATTCCGTAAATGGTCTGTGCTTACTCAGTGGAATGAGTGCGCCCTGGCGGCGAATTTCAGAGAGGGTCTCTCTGATGCCGTTAAGGATGTTATGGTGGGGTTCCCTGTGCCTGCGGGTCTGAATGAGTCCATGACAATGGCTATCCAGATCGATAGACGTCTGCGGGAGCGCAAACCTGTGCACCATTTGGCGGTGTCTACTGAGAAGACGACAGAGAATATGCAATGTGATAGAATTCTGTCCAGAAGCGAACGGCAGAATTTTAGACGAAAAAATGGGTTGTGCTTTTATTGTGGTGATTCTACTCATGTTATATCAGCATGCTCTAAGCGTACTAAGAAGCTTGATAAGTCAGTTTCAATTGGCACTTTTCAGTCTAAGTTTATTCTATCTGTGACCCTGATTTGTTCTTTATCATCTATTACCGCGGATGCCTATGTCGACTCTGGCGCCGCTTTGAGTCTTATGGATTGGTCCTTTGCCAAACGCTGTGGGTATGATTTAGAGCCTCTTGAAACTCCTATACCTCTGAAGGGGATTGACTCCACCCCATTGGCTAGTAATAAACCACAATACTGGACACAAGTAACTATGCGAATTAATCCGGATCATCAGGAGATTGTTCGCTTTCTTGTGCTGTATAATCTACATGATGTGTTGGTGCTTGGATTTCCATGGCTGCAATCTCATAACCCAGTCCTCGACTGGAACGCTATGTCTGTGTTAAGCTGGGGATGTAAGGGGATGCATGGGGACGTACCTTTGGTTTCCATTTCGTCATCTATTCCCTCTGAGATTCCTGAATTCTTGTCTGACTATCGTGACGTTTTTGAAGAACCTAAGCTTGGTTCATTACCTCCGCACCGGGAGTGCGATTGTGCCATAGATTTGATTCCGGGTAGTAAATACCCTAAGGGTCGTTTATTTAATCTGTCTGTGCCTGAACATGCTGCTATGCGAGAATATATAAAGGAGTCCTTGGAAAAGGGACATATTCGTCCTTCGTCATCTCCCTTAGGAGCCGGTTTTTTCTTTGTGTCTAAGAAAGATGGCTCTTTGAGGCCGTGTATTGATTATCGGCTTTTGAATAAAATCACGGTTAAATATCAATATCCGTTGCCACTGCTGACTGATTTGTTTGCTCGCATAAAGGGGGCCAAGTGGTTCTCTAAGATAGATCTCCGTGGGGCGTATAATTTGGTGCGAATTAAGCAGGGGGATGAGTGGAAAACCGCATTTAATACGCCCGAGGGCCACTTTGAGTATTTGGTGATGCCTTTTGGCCTTTCAAATGCCCCTTCAGTCTTTCAGTCCTTTATGCATGACATTTTCCGTGATTATTTGGATAAATTTATGATCGTGTATCTGGATGATATTCTGATTTTTTCGGATGACTGGGACTCTCATGTCCAGCAGGTCAGGAGGGTTTTTCAGGTTTTGCGGTCTAATTCCTTGTGTGCGAAGGGTTCTAAGTGCGTTTTTGGGGTTCAAAAGATTTCCTTCTTGGGATACATTTTTTCCCCCTCTTCCATCGAGATGGATCCTGTCAAGGTTCGGGCTATTTGTGATTGGACGCAACCCTCTTCTCTTAAGAGTCTTCAGAAATTTTTGGGCTTTGCTAACTTTTATCGTCGATTTATTGCTGGTTTTTCTGATGTTGTTAAACCATTGACTGATTTGACTAAGAAGGGTGCTGATGTTGCTGATTGGTCCCCTGCTGCTGTGGAGGCCTTTCGGGAGCTTAAGCGCCGCTTTTCTTCCGCCCCTGTGTTGCGTCAGCCTGATGTTGCTCTTCCTTTTCAGGTTGAGGTCGATGCTTCTGAAATCGGAGCTGGGGCAGTTTTGTCGCAAAGAAGTTCCGACTGCTCCGTGATGAAACCTTGTGCTTTTTTTTCTCGTAAATTTTCGCCCGCCGAGCGGAATTATGATATTGGGAATCGGGAGCTTTTGGCCATGAAGTGGGCTTTTGAGGAGTGGCGTCATTGGCTTGAGGGGGCTAGACATCAGGTGGTGGTATTGACCGACCACAAAAATTTAATTTATCTTGAGTCCGCCAGATGCCTGAATCCTAGACAGGCGCGCTGGTCGTTGTTTTTCTCTCGGTTTAATTTTGTGGTGTCATACCTACCGGGTTCTAAGAATGTTAAGGCGGATGCCCTTTCTAGGAGTTTTGAGCCTGACTCCCCTGGTAATTCTGAACCTACAGGTATCCTTAAGGATGGAGTGATATTGTCTGCCGTTTCTCCAGACCTGCGGCGGGCCTTGCAGGATTTTCAGGCGGATAGACCTGATCGTTGCCCACCTGGTAGACTGTTTGTTCCTGATGATTGGACCAGTAAAGTCATTTCTGAGGTTCATTCTTCTGCGTTGGCAGGTCATCCTGGAATCTTTGGTACCAGGGATTTGGTGGCAAGGTCCTTCTGGTGGCCTTCCCTGTCACGAGATGTACGAGGCTTTGTGCAGTCTTGTGACGTTTGTGCTCGGGCCAAGCCTTGTTGTTCTCGGGCTAGTGGATTGTTGTTGCCCTTGCCTATCCCGAAGAGGCCTTGGACGCACATCTCGATGGATTTTATTTCGGATCTTCCTGTTTCTCAGAAGATGTCTGTCATCTGGGTGGTGTGTGACCATTTCTCTAAGATGGTCCATTTGGTTCCCCTGCCTAAGTTGCCTTCTTCTTCCGAGTTGGTTCCTCTGTTTTTTCAAAATGTGGTTCGTTTGCATGGTATTCCGGAGAATATCGTTTCTGACAGAGGAACCCAATTCGTGTCTAGATTTTGGCGGGCATTCTGTGCTAGGATGGGCATAGATTTGTCTTTCTCGTCTGCTTTCCATCCTCAGACTAATGGCCAGACCGAGCGGACGAATCAGACTTTGGAGACATATTTGAGGTGTTTTGTGTCTGCAGATCAGGATGATTGGGTTGCTTTTTTGCCTTTAGCGGAGTTTGCCCTCAATAATCGGGCCAGCTCTGCCACCTTGGTGTCTCCTTTTTTCTGTAATTCGGGGTTTCATCCTCGATTTTCCTCCGGTCAGGTGGAATCTTCGGATTGTCCTGGAGTGGATGCTGTGGTGGAGAGGTTGCATCAGATTTGGGGGCAGGTGGTGGACAATTTGAAGTTGTCCCAGGAGAAGACTCAGCTTTTTGCCAACCGCCGGCGTCGGGTTGGTCCTCGGCTTTGTGTCGGGGACTTGGTGTGGTTGTCTTCTCGTTTTGTCCCTATGAGGGTTTCTTCTCCTAAGTTTAAGCCCAGGTTTAACATCGGCCCGTACAAGATATTGGAGATTCTTAACCCTGTGTCCTTCCGTTTGGACCTCCCTGCATCTTTTTCTATTCATAATGTTTTTCATCGGTCATTGTTGCGCAGGTATGAGGTACCGGTTGTGCCTTCCGTTGAGCCTCCTGCTCCGGTGTTGGTTGAGGGCGAGTTGGAGTACGTTGTGGAAAAAATCTTGGACTCCCGTGTTTCCAGACGGAAACTCCAGTATCTGGTCAAATGGAAGGGATACGGTCAGGAGGATAATTCTTGGGTGACTGCCTCTGATGTTCATGCCTCCGATCTGGTCCGTGCCTTTCATAGGGCTCATCCTGATCGCCCTGGTGGTTCTGGTGAGGGTTCGGTGCCCCCTCCTTGAGGGGGGGGGTACTGTTGTGAAATTGGATTTTGGGCTCCCCCGGTGGCCACTGGTGGAATTGAACTTGTGTGCATCATCCCCTCTGTTCACCTGTTCCCATCAGGATGTGGGAGTCGCTATTTAACCTTGCTCCTCTGTCACTTCCATGCCGGTCAACATTGTAATCAGAAGCCTTTCTGTGCATGTTCCTGCTACCAGACAACTTCCAGCTAAGTCGGACTTTTGTCCTTGTTTGTTTTTTGCATTTTGTTCCAGTTCACAGCTGCAGTTTCGTTTCTGTGTCTGGAAAGCTCTTGTGATCTGAAATTGCCACTCTGATGTTATGAGTTAATACTAGAGTCTTAAAGTAATTTCAGGATGGTGTATTGATAGGGTTTTCAGCTGACCATGAAAGTACCCTTTCTGTCTTCCTGCTATCTAGTAATCGGACCTCGATTTTGCTAAACCTATTTTCATACTACGTTTGTCATTTTCATCTTAAATCACCGCCAATATATGTGGGGGCCTCTGTCTGCCTTTCGGGGAAATTTCTCTAGAGGTGAGCCAGGACTATATTTTCCTCTGCCAGGATTAGTTAGTCCTCCGGCCGGCGCTGGGCGTCTAGGGATAAAACGCAGGCTACGCTACCCGGCTACTGTTAGTTGTGCGGCAGGTTTAGTTCATGGTCAGTTTAAGTTTCCATCCTTCCAAGAGCTAGTTCCTATGTATGCTGGGCTATGTTCTCTTGCCATTGAGAACCATAACAGAGATGCCTATTTTGCTAAATCCTGTTTTTCTGCCTGCGTGTGTCTTTCCTCTTATACTCACAGTCAATATTTATGGGGGGCTGCCTATCCTTTGGGGTTCTGCTCTGAGGCAAGATAGAATTCCCATTTCCATCTATAGGGTGTAACAAAACACTCCGGGATCGACTTTGCTGGGGTCAAAGGTCACGTGGTTTGTGCATTGAATTCTGAGGCGACAGCAGGTTTCCAAGTTGGCTGACCTTAGGTCAGGTTTATTAAAGTAAAAGCAACATAGAAAAAACAAAACATAAAAATAAATCCTAGCCTGTCCGGCACTAACTAAGCCAATACGTTGCTATCTAACAACTGGGGGGCTTCTCCCACCCAGCTAACAACACATAGTCCTTGAGCACAGATCTCACTCACGTTTGTCTCACACAGACAGGCAATCTGTGTGCCCCAGGCTGACAATGGAAACCCCCAGCTGGTCATCCTTTATTCCTGCACTTATTAACCCCTCGGTATCCTGAAGATACTGAGCGGCCTAACTCACATAGGACAAGTACCTGGGCGAGATATATCTGCCCCCGACTACCAGACCGACATGACTCTTACATATCCCCCCCTTTGCTCAGAGCGCTCCGGTCGAGCAAGAGCACTCCTGAAACAGTGCACTCGGGACAGGGCATCAGCGTTCCCCATCTGCCTCCCGGGGCGGTGCTCCACCGTAAAAGAGTACGCCTGCAGAGCAAGGAACCACCGGGTTACCCGACTATTACGGTCCTTGTGTAGGTGCATCCACTTGAGAGGGGCATGGTCCGTGACCAGCCTAAACTTCCTACCCGCCAGGTAATACTTGAGGGAGTCGAGAGCCCATTTAATGGCTAGGCACTCTTTTTCAACTACGGCATACCTCTGCTCATGTACATTTAGTTTCCGGCTGAGGTAGAGGACCGGGTGTTCCACTCCGTCCCTCACCTGTGAAAGTACAGCTCCGACACCAGTATCAGAGGCATCAGTTTGCACCACAAACTCGCCGCTGAAATCAGGAGCCACTAGTACTGGCTGAGAGCACAAAGCCCGTTTCAGGCTGTGGAAGGCCTCTTCAGCAGCCGAGGTCCATTTTACCATGACGGAACCCTTCCCTTTGGTAAGGTCCATCAAAGGGGTAGCCATGGCTGCAAAATTGGGTATGAACCGGCGATAATAGCCGGCAATCCCCAGGAAAGCTTGTACTTGTTTCTTGTTCACTGGTTGCAGCCAGCCCTGAATTGCCTGTATTTTGTCGATCTGTGGTTTAACCACTCCTCTGCCAATCACGTAGCCCGAGTAGCGGGCTTCTTCAAGTCCGATGTGGCATTTCTTGGCGTTCGCCGTTAAGCCTGCGTCTCGTAGGTCATCAATCACTGCCTGTACCTTCCGGAGGTGAGTTTCCCAGTCCATGCTGTAAATTACGATGTCATTTAGGTAGGCCGAAGCGTACAGCCTGTGGGGCCTCAAGACTCGATCCATCAATCTCTGGAACGTTGCTGGAGCTCCGTGAAGTCCAAACGGCATGTAGACATACTGGAACAGACCTTCCGGTGTAGCAAATGCCATCTTCTCTCTGGCCGCCTCTGCCAGAGGGATCTGCCAGTACCCCTTTGTTAGATCCAGGGTCGTAATGTATCGGGCTTTACCAAGCCAGTCGATTAACTCATCGACCCGGGGCATAGGGTACGCATCAAATTTAGATACCGCATTCAGTTTCCTAAAGTCATTACAAAACCGGATGGAGCCATCCGGCTTAGGTACCAACACGATTGGACTGGACCAGGCGCTGTGCGACTCCTCAATGACTCCTAAGTAGTGTTGAGCATTCCGATACCGCAAGTATCGGGTATCGGCCGATATTTGCTGTATCGGAATTCCGATACCGAGATCCGATACTTTTGTGGTATCGGGTATCGGTATCGAAACAACATTAATGTAAAAATGTGTAAAAGAAAGAATTAAAATAAAAAATATTGCTATACTCACCTCTCCAACGCAGCCTGCACCTTACCGAGGGAAGCGGCAGCGTTCTTTGTTTAAAATTCGCGCTTTTCTTTCCTTACGTGAAGTCCCGGCCTTGTGATTGGTTGCGTCGCAGTCACATGGGCGACGCAACCAATCACAGTAAGCCGTGATTTAATTTCAGGTCCTTAAGGATTTTAAAATTACGTCCCGGCTTTGTGATTGGTTGCGTCGCAGTCACATGGGCGACGCAACCAATCACAAGCCGTGACGTCACGGGAGGCTGGACACGCGCGCATTTTAAAATACGCGCTTGTCCAGCCTCCCGTGACGTCCCGGCTTGTGATTGGTTGCGTCGCGATCAACCAATCACAAGCCGGGAGGCTGGACACGCGCGCATTTTAAAATGCGCGCTTGTCCAGCCTCCCGTGACGTCCCGGCTTGTGATTGGTTGCGTCGCGATCAACCAATCACAAGCCGGGAGGCTGGACACGCGCGCATTTTAAAATGCGCGCTTGTCCAGCCTCCCGTGACGTCCCGGCTTGTGATTGGTTGCGTCGCGATCAACCAATCACAAGCCGGGAGGCTGGACACGCGCGCATTTTAAAATGCGCGCGTGTCCAGCCTCCGGCTTGTGATTGGTTGACCGCGAAGCAACCAATCACAAGCCGGGACGTAATTTTAAAATCCTGAAGGACCTGAAATTACGTCACGGCTTGCTGTGATTGGTTGCGTCACCCATGTGACTGCGACGCAACCAATCACAACGCCGGAACGTAATTTTAAAATCCTGAAGGACCTGAAATTACGTCACGGCTTGCTGTGATTGGTTGCGTCCCGGCCACATGGGCGGCACGCGACCAATCACAAGCCGGGACTTCACGTAAAGGAAAGAAAAGCGCGAATTTTAAACAAAGAACGCTGCCGCTTCCCTCGGTAAGGTGCAGGCTGCGTCGGAGAGGTGAGTATATCAATATTTTTTATTTTAATTCTTTCTTTTACACATTAATATGGTTCCCAGGGCCTGAAGGAGAGTTTCCTCTCCTTCAGACCCTGGGAACCATCAGGGATACCGTCCGATACATGAGTCCCATTGACTTGTATTGGTATCGGGTATCGGTATCGGATTGGATCCGATACTTTGCCGGTATCGGCCGATACTTTCCGATACCGATACTTTCAAGTATCGGACGGTATCGCTCAACACTACTCCTAAGTCCACCATTGCCATTACTTCCCGGGAGACGGCTTCACGGCACGCTTCCGGGATCCAGTAGGGCTTCGCATGAACTGTGACCCCAGGTTCTGTGACAATCTCATGTTTCACCAGCTTAGTCCGGCCAGGTTTTTCCGAGAAAAACTGTTGGTTCTGTAACAAAAACTGCTTAACCTCAGATTTTTGTTGTTCCGAGAGAGTCTCGGCAATCTGCACCTCCGGTACGGTAGGTGAGCAAACCGGATGGGGCAGATTCGCCGTTAGGGCAGAGCGGTCTTTCCAGGGCTTTATCAGATTCACATGATAAATCTGTTCTGGTTTTCTCTTACCAGGCTGGTACACTTTATAGTTCACTTCACCAACTCTACCTACGATCTCAAAGGGAGCCTGCCATTTCGCCAGAAATTTACTATCTACCATAGGGATCAGGATCAACACCCTATCCCCAGATGCAAATGTACGGACCTTATCGCCTCTATCATAACTTTGCCTCTGGGCTCCCTGGGCCTGTAGCATATGGTCCTTAACAATGGGCATCACAGCAGCAATACGGTCCTGCATTTGTGTTACATGGTTGATCACCGTTTTAAAGGGAGTGACTTGTCCTTCCCAGGTCTCTTTTGCGACGTCCAACAGTCCACGGGGACGACGGGCATACAACAGCTCGAAAGGCGAAAAGCCTGTGGAAGACTGGGGAACTTCCATAATGGCAAACAGCAAGTAGGGTAACAAGTAATCCCAGTTCTTCCCATCTTTGTCTATCGCCTTCCGGAGCATCTGTTTTAAGGTTTTGTTGAACCGCTCAACCAGGCCATCTGTTTGGGGGTGATAGACAGATGTACGCAACGGATCTATTTGTAAGAGTCGGCAGAGCTCCTTCATTACCCTCGACATAAAGGGAGTCCCCTGGTCGGTGAGTATCTGTTTTGGAATTCCCACCTGACTAAACACTTGTACCAATTCCTTGGCAATCGTTTTAGTAGCTGTGTTACGCAAAGGGATGGCTTCCAGGTAACGAGTGGCATAGTCCACGATGACGAGAATATGTTGGTGCGCACGTGCGGACCGGGTAAGGGGCCCAACCATATCCATCCCAATCCTCTCAAATGGGACTTCTATGATAGGGAGGGGTACCAAAGGGCTACAGAACCGAGGTTTAGGCGCAGAGATTTGGCACTCTGGACAGGACTCACAATAGTTACGCACATCATTATGTATACCGGGCCACACAAAACAATGTGATATCCTTTCTGTGGTTTTCTGTACCCCCAGATGTCCCCCCATTATATGCCCGTGGGCCAGGTCGAGTACCTTCCGCCGATAAGGTTTTGGTACCACTAACCGTTGTACAGTGTCTTCCCCTTTTTTCTCTACCTGGTAGAGCAAATCATTCTCAAGTACCATGTACGGGTATGCCAGCCTAGTGTCAGGTTCTACGGGTACCCTATCTATCATTTTTACATTCTTCCTAGCCGGAGACAGGGTAGGATCTTTCATTTGCTCGCTGTGGAAGTCATCCGACTGGACTTCCAAATCTGGCAGGCAGGGTGCTGGATGGCTGTCTGCCTCCGCCTCTCGCTGAGTTTCCTCAGTTTCCCCCGCCATAACTGAGAAGGGGAACTGAAAGTTAGATTTAATAACCTCCCCAGCAACGTCTTCCTGTGGGGCCTCCTCTAGGGGCTCGGGACCTCCCGATGGCATGGGAGAAGATTCACGGGCACAGCTACCGTGAAGGAGCAACTGATTCTCCCACAACTGCCAGAAATGGGGAAAATCCCTGCCCAGGATTATATCCTGTAACAATGCGGGAACGAGTCCCACTTTTTGTTGCACAGACCCATAGGGAGTGGAATTCCATATGACTGCCGTTAGGTATGAGCAAGTGTCCCCATGCACACACGTTACAGAAAACTTGTCAGACGGACCAGATGGAAGTGCCACCAGACTGGCTTTCACCAGAGTCACCACACTTCCAGAGTCTAGTAATGCCACAACATTCTTCCCATCAACAGATAATTCACACAGGTGCTTCGCTGTATCATTTTGACCCGCATTCACACTCACTAGCCCTGTAACCAAAGACATGCGTTTTTTAGAGTCTGTAACGTCGCACTGCATGGGTTTAGTGGTAACAGGACAGTTCGCAGAAACATGGCCCTTCTCATGGCAGTGGAAACACCTAACAGGCCCCCTACTGAGACCACCGTCCAACACTCTCGGTCTCGGAGTGCGAGCAGTCCCGTGTTCCTCCCCCACAGTTTTAAGCGATTTTCCTTCACCCGCAGTCCCTGGAACAGTCTTACCGGTTCCACGAGGAGGAGGCACGGACCGGGTGCTAGCGGTTTCGTCGGGAAGTCCTTCTGCCACGGAATAACGCTCGACCAACTCCACAAGTTGATCCGCGGTTGTGGGATTTCCTTGGCTTACCCACCTTCTCAGCGCTGGTGGTAGTACCCTCAGGTACTTGTCCAGGACAATCCGCTGGATTATTTCTGGTGTTGTCAGTACCTCGGGTTGCAACCATTTCTTTGTTAAGTAGATCAGGTCGAACATCTGAGACCGCGGCGGTTTATCTGGCTGATATGTCCACTGGTGTACCCTCTGTGCACGGACAGCCGTTGTCACTCCCAGCCGGGCCAGGACCTCAGCTTTCAGCTTCTCAAAGTCCTGAGCGTCTTCCGGGTCCAAGTCATGGTAAGCTTTTTGGGCCTCGCCGGAGAGAAACGGGGCAATCAAATCGGCCCAGCGTGCCTTCGGCCACTTCTCCCTCAAGGCCGTCCGCTCAAACGTTGTCAGGTATGCCTCGACGTCATCTTCTGCAGTCAGCTTTTGCCAGTATCGACTCACATGGATCCTTCTGGACTCTGCTTCCGGATCCACCTCAGGCATACTCACCAGGCGCTGCACCACCTGTTGGAGAAGCTGGCGGTCTGCACCCGTCATGTCCACTAACTCCTTCAGCTGTGCGGCCATCAAGCGATTAGCTTCATGCTGTGCGGCAGTGGCCTGCTGCTGTACGGCAGTGGACTGTACTAGGGCTTTCACCACGTCTTTCATACTGTCGCCTGTGCCACGTGTCTGCCCGCGTTCTCCACCACAATGTAACAAAACACTCCGGGATCGCCTTTGCTGGGGTCAAAGGTCACGTGGTTTGTGCACTGAATTCTGAGGCGACAGCAGGTTTCCCAAGTTGGCTGACCTTAGGTCAGGTTTATTAAAGTGAAAGCAACATAGAAAAAACAAAACATAAAAATAAATCCTAGCCTGTCCGGCACTAACTAAACCAATACGTTGCTATCTAACAACTGGGGGGCTTCTCCTACCCAGCTAACAACACATAGTCCTTGAGCACAGCTCTCACTCACGTTTGTCTCACACAGACAGGCAATCTGTGTGCCCCAGGCTGACAATGGAAACCCCCAGCTGGTCATCCTTTATTCCTGCACTTATTAACCCCTCGGTATCCTGAAGATACTGAGCGGCCTAACTCACATAGGACAAGTACCTGGGCGAGATATATCTGCCCCCGACTACCAGACCGACATGACTCTTACAAGGGGTATTTAGTCCTCCGGCTGTGTCGAGGTGTCTAGGATGTGACAGGTACACCCCACAGCTACTTCTAGTTGCGGTGTCAGTTTAGGGTTTGCGGTCAGTACAGGTACCACCTACTCCTGAGAAAGTCTCTCATGCGGCTCCAAGGTCACCGGATGATAACAGTACAACTGGCCAACAATGAGTTAAATGCATCTCAGAAGAAGGGAAGAAAGAGACATTTTTTTTCTGCAGCCTGCTTTGTCTTTTCTTCCCTCTTTTCCTCTGGGTGACTGAGGAGTCTTGTGCTAGCATGGATGTTCAGGGATTAGTTTCTCGTGTAGACCAGCTTGCTGCTAGGGTACAGGGTATTTCTGATTATATTGTTCAGACTCCGCTTTTAGAGCCTAGGATTCCTACTCCTGATTTGTTTTTTGGGGACAGGTCCAAATTTTTGAGTTTTAAAAACAACTGTAAACTGTTTTTTGCTCTGAAGCCTCGTTCCTCTGGTGATCCCATTCAGCAGGTTAAAATTGTCATCTCCCTGCTGTGTGGCGACCCTCAGGATTGGGCATTTTCCCTGGAATCTGGGAATCCGGCCTTGCTTAATGTAGATGCCTTTTTTCAGGCTCTAGGATTATCATATGATGAAACAAATTTTGTGGATCAAGCGGAGAAGACCTTGTTGGCCCTGTCTCAGGGTCAAGAAGTGGCAGAATTGTATTGTCAGAAAATTAGAAAATGGTCTGTGCTGACTAAATGGAATGAGGATTCTTTGACGGCAATTTTCAGAAAGGGTCTTTCTGAATCTGTTAAAGATGTTATGGTGGGGTTTCCCACGCCTGTTGGTCTGAGTGATTCTATGTCTCTGGCCATTCAGACTGATCGGCGCTTGCGGGAGCGCAGAACTGTGCGCGCTGTAGCGTTGTCCTCAGAGCAGATGCCTGAGCCTATGCAGTGTGATAGGATTCTGTCTAGAATGGAACAACAAGGATTCAGACGTCAGAATGTTGTGTTTTTATTGTGGCGATGCTTCTCATGTCATTTCAGTCTGCCCAAAGCGTACAAAGAGAATCGCTAGTTCAGTTACCATCGGAACTGTACAACCTAAATTTCTGTTATCTGTGACCTTGATCTGCTCATTGTCGTTATTTTCTGTCATGGCGTTTGTGGATTCAGGCGCCGCTTTGAACTTAATGGACTTTGAATTTGCCAGGCGTTGTGGTTTCCCCTTGCAGTCTTTGCAGAACCCTATTCCTCTAAGGGGCATTGATGCTACACCTTTGGCTAAAAATAAACCCCAGTTTTGGACACAGGTGACCATGTGCATGGCGCCAGCCCATCAGGAAGATTGTCGTTTTCTGGTGTTGCATAATTTGCATGATGCTATTGTGCTGGGTTTTCGATGGTTGCAGATACATAATCTTGTGTTGGATTGGAAGTCTATGTCTGTGACTAGTTGGGGTTGTCAGGGGGTTCATAATGACATTCCTGTGATGTCAATCTCCTCTTCCTCCTCTTCTGAAGTTCCAGAGTTTTTGTCTGATTTTCAGTATGTATTCGATGAGCCCAAGTCCAGTTCCCTTCCACCGCATAGGGACTGTGATTGTGCTATTTACTTGATTCCAGGCTGTAAGTTTCCTAAGGGCCGGCTTTTCAACCTGTCTGTGCCTGAACATACCGCCATGCGGAGTTATGTTAAGGAGTCTTTGGAGAAAGGACATATTTGGCCATCTTCTTCACCGTTGGGAGCCGGATTTTTTTTGTTGCTAAGAAGGATGGCTCCTTGAGACCCTGTATTGATTATCGCCTCTTGAATAAGACCACGGTCAAGTTTCAATACCCTTTACCTTTGCTTTCCGATTTGTTTGCCAGGATTAAGGGGGCTAGTTGGTTACTAAAATTGACCTTCGGGGGGCATATAATCTTGTTCGTATTAAGCAGGGTGACGAATGGAAAACTGCATTTAATACGCCCAAAGGCAATTTTGAATACCTTGTGATGCCATTCGGGCTCTCTAATGCTCCATCTGTTTTTCAGTTCTTCATGCATGATATCTTCCGGAATTATCTTGATAAATTCATGATTGTATATTTGGATGACATCTTAATTTTTTCCGATGATTGGGAGTCTCATGTGAAACAGGTCAGGATGGTATTTCAGATCCTTCATGATAATGCTTTGTTTGTGATGGGGTCTAAGTGTCTCTTTGGAGTGCAGAAGGTTTCTTTTTTGGGCTTCATTTTTTCTCCCTCATCTATAGAGATGGATCCGGTTAAGGTTCAGGCCATTCATGATTGCATTCAGCCCACATCCGTGAAGAGCCTTCAGAAATTTTTGGGCTTTGCTAATTTTTATCGCCGTTTCATTGCTAACTTCTTCAGTGTGGTTAAACCCCTGACCGATTTGACGAAGGAAGGCGCTGATGTAACGAATTGGTCCTCTGTGGCTGTCTCTGCCTTTCAGGAGCTTAAACGCCGATTTACTCCTGCCCCGGAGTTGCGTCAGCCAGATGTTTCTCTTCCGTTTCAGGTTGAGGTTGACGCTTCTGAGATTGGGGCAGGGGCCGTTTTGTCTCAGAGGAATTCTGATGGTTCCTTGATGAAACTGTGTGCCTTCTTTTCCCGCAAGTTTTCGCCTGCTGAACGCAATTATGATGTCGGCAATCGGGAGTTGTTGGCTATGAAGTGGGCGTTTGAGGAATGGCGACATTGGCTTGAGGGAGCCAAGCACCGTATTGTGGTCTTGACCGATCATAAAAATCTGATTTACCTCGAATCTGCCAAACGGCTGAATCCTAGACAAGCTCGATGGTACCTGTTTTTCTCCCGTTTTGATTTTGTGGTCTCGTATCTTCCGGGTTCTAAGAATATTAAGGCTGATGCCCTCTCTAGGAGTTTTTTGCCTGATTCTCCTGAGGTATTTGAGCCGGTCGGCATTCTGAAGGAAGGGGTGGTCCTTTCTGCAATTTCCCCTGATTTGCAACGTGTTCTGCAGGAATTTCAGGCTGACAAACCTGACCGCTGTCCAGTGGGGAAACTGTTTGTTCCTGATAGATGGACTAGTAGAGTGATTTCTGAGGTTCATTGTTCTGTGTTGGCTGGCCATCCTGGTATTTTTGGTACCAGAGATTTGGTTGGTAGGTCCTTTTGGTGTTTTGGTGGCCTTCTTTGTCGCGTGATGTGCGTTCTTTTGTGCAGTCCTGTGGGACTTGTGCGCGGGCCAAGCCTTGTTGTTCCCGTGCTAGTGGGTTGCTTTTGCCTTTGCCGGTCCCTGAAAGGCCCTGGACGCATATTTCTATGAATTTTATTTCAGATCTTCCGGTTTCCTAGAGGATGTCGGTTATCTGGGTGGTTTGTGACTGGTTTTCTAAGATGGTTCATTTGGTGCCTTTGCCTAAATTGCCTTCCTTTTCTGATTTGGTTCCGTTGTTTTTTCAGCATGTGGTTCGTTTGCATGGTATTCCGGAGAATATTGTGTTTGACAGAGGTTCCCAGTTTGTTTCCAGGTTTTGACGGGCCTTTTTGCTAGGCTGGGCATTGATTTGTCTTTTTCTTCCGCATTTCATCCTCAGACAAATGGCCAGACCGAGCGAACTAATCAGACTTTGGAAACTTATTTGAGATGCTTTGTGTCTGCTGATCAGGATGATTGGGTGGCTTTCTTGCCATTGGCCGCGTTTGCCCTTAATAATCGGGCTAGTTCGGCTACCTTGGTTTCGCCCTTCTTTTGTAATTTTGGTTTTCATCCTCGTTTTTCTTCAGGGCAAGTTGAACCTTCTGATTGTCCTGGTGTGGATTCTGTGGTTGACAGGTTGCAGCAGATTTGGGCTCATGTGGTGGACAATTTGGTGTTGTCTCAGGAGGAGGCTCAGCGTTTTGCTAACCGTCGTCGGTGTGTTGGTTCCCGGCTTCGGGTTGGGGATTTGATCTGGTTGTCTTCCCGTCATGTCCCTATGAAGGTTTCTTCCCCTACGTTTAAGCCTCGGTTTATTGGTCCTTATAGGATTTCTGAGATTATCAATCCGGTGTCTTTTCGTTTGGCCCTTCCGGCCTCTTTTGCCATCCATAATGTTTTCCATAGATCTTTATTGCGGAAATATGTGGTGCCCGTTGTTCCCTCTGTTGAACCTCCTGCTCCTGTGTTGGTTGATGGGGAGTTGGAGTATGTGGTTGAGAAGATTTTGGATTCTCGCTTTTTGAGGCGGAGGCTTCAGTACCTTGTCAAATGGAAGGGTTATGGCCAGGAGGATAATTCTTGGGTTTTTGCCTCTGATGTCCATGCTGCTGATTTGGTCCGTGCCTTTCATCTGGCTTGTCCTGATCGGCCTGGGGGCTCTGTTGAGGGTTCGGTGACCCCTCTTCAAGGGGGGGTACTGTTGTGAATTCTGCTCTTGGGCTCCCTCCGGTGGTTGTTGGTGGTAGTGCAGTTGTCTTGGGGTTGTAATCCAGGGCAGGTGTTTCTGCTGATTGCAGCTCTATTAGGTATTTAGGTGTGTAGGATCCATTAGTCCTTGCCAGTTGTCCATTGTTCTTGGAGGGATTGCATCTCTCTCTGGTTCCTCATGCCCTGCTGCCAATTCAGCTAAGATAAGTGTCTGGTTTTTGTCTCTGTGCACACATGCAGTGTGCTTTGCAATTCAGTGCAATTATTGTGTTTTTGTCCAGCTTAGACTTTGTTTGCATTTTTCAGTCATGCTGGATTCTCAGGAGATGCAGATATACTTTCTATGTCTTTAGTTAGATGTAGAATATTTGTATTATCTGCTGTGGATATTTTTAGGATTTTAATACTAACCACTTAGAATTCTGTCCTATCCTTTTCTATTTAGCTAGAGGTGCCTCTTTTGCTAAATCCTGTTTTTCTGCCTGCGTGTGTCTTTCCTCTTATACTCACAGTCAATATTTGTGGGGGCTGCCTATCCTTTGGGGTTCTGCTCTGAGGCAAGATAGAATTCCCATTTCCATCTATAGGGGTATTTAGTCCTCCGGCTGTGTCGAGGTGTCTAGGACGTGACAGGTACACCCCACGGCTACTTCTAGTTGCGGTGTCAGTTTAGGGTTTGCGGTCAGTACAGGTACCACCTACTCCTGAGAAAGTCTCTCATGTGGCTCCAAGGTCACCGGATCATAACACATATCATCTCTATGTAAGTATTCATGTATTCATTTTTTCTTACTAAGGATTAGTCACAGCACCACGATTTTATGTCTTACGGTATTTAGGGTAGGGTCTCAAAACTTTAATGTTGTTTGCACATTCTTTGCACTCTTTCTCTGACACTTGTATATAATATATAAAGGGTGGGCAATTTATATGGATACACATAAATAAAATGGGAATGGTTGGTGATATCAACTTCCTGTTTGTGGCACATTAGTATATGGGAGGGGGAAAACTTTTCAAGATGGGTGGTGACCATGGCGGTTATTTTGAAGTCGGCCCTTTTAGATCCAACTTTATTTTTTACAATTTGAAGAGGGTCATGTGAAACATCAAATTTATTGAGAATCTCACAAGAAATACAATGGTGTGCTTGGTTTTCACGTAACTTTATTCTTTCATGAGTTATTTACAAGTTTATGACCAGTTATAAAATGTGCTCAAAGTGCTGCCCATTGTATTGGATTGTCAATGCAACCCTCATCTCCCACTCTTGACACATTGACAGCAACACCGCAGAAGAAATGCTAGCACAGGCTTCCAATATCCGTTGTTACAGATGCTGCACAACTCATATCTTCACAGCATAGACAATTGCCTTCAGATGACCCCAAAGATAAAAGTCTAAGGGGGTCAGATCGGGAGACCTTGGTGGCCATTCAACTGGCCCACGACGACCAATCCACTTTCCAGGAAACTGTTCATGTAGGAATGCTTGGACCGGACACCCATAATGTGTGTGATGAAATTCTCAATAAGTTTGATGTGTCACATGACCCTCTTCCCATTGAAAAAAAGAAAGTTGGATCCAAAATGGCCGACTTCAAAATGGCCACCATGGTCACCACCCATCTTGAAAGGTTTTCCGCCTCCCATATGCTAATGTGCCATAAACAGGAAGTTGATATCACCAACCATTCCCATTTTATTTAGGTATATCCATATAAATGGCCCACCCTGTATTATATGTGCGTTCTGGCACCACGTTACTGGAATATTGTTTGTTTTTATACCGTCCTTTTTTTTTGTGATATTTATTTAAACCCTTTTTTTTAATCTATATTAAGAAAGTATTTATTTTTTGAGACTACATTAGCACTCCCTTTTCTTTATGCTGGTCTGATTAGTTTGATTAGAGTGTGTCTCCTGTATGTTTTCCTATTTTTTTGCTCAGTTTTGTGTTCTTATTTATTGCTGGATGAAAGATGCAAGAGTCTATCTGGATCACAGAAACTCACTCAGCTTTTATGCATGCATGTTGATTACAAGCATACAGGTCACAGGTGAGGATGTTACCTTTAGTAGCCATTCAAACCCATTTGTGTCAACTTCTGTGCATGTTATCAGGCCAAAATCACCAGGGTATGTAAACTTTTGATGAGAGTCATTTGGATGTTTTCAGTTGTCATTATGATTTAAGAAGAGAAAACACAGTAGTTTGACAATAAATGGCTTCACCCAACCACTAACCATGAGTGGAGAAAAAGTTTTGGTGTTATCATTCAAAGGCCAAGGAAGCAAAAATTCTGCTGGGGTATGTAAACTTTTGAGCACAACTGTATCTTGAAACCTGAGTCTGCTTGGAAATCTTTGCCTGCTGATGCCTTGTCACTACCTCGTGACTTTTTGCTGTACTCAGTTAACAAAAATGAATTCCACAGCCTATACTTTATAGCAGAGTTTGGCTATTCTTCACCCAGCTTTAAGCCCTCTACACAGCTGTTTCAACTATTCAGCTAATGACTAGTGTTGAGCATTCCGATACCGCAAGTATCGGGTATCGGCCGATACTTGCGGGTATCGGAATTCCGATACCGAGATCCGATACTTTTGTGGTATCGGGTATCGGTATCGAAACAACATTAATGTGTAAAATTATGAATTAAAATAAAAAATATTGCTATACTCACCTCTCCGACGCAGCCTGGACCTCACCGAGGGAACCGGGAGCGTTCTTTGCTTAAAATGCGCGCTTTTACTTCCTTCCGTGACGTCACGGCTTGTGATTGGTCGCGTGCCGCCCATGTGACCGCGACGCGACCAATCACAGCAAGCCGTGACGTAATTTCAGGTCCTCAATGCAGAAATAGGCATCAGGACCTGAAATTATGTCACGGCTTGCTGTGATTGGTCACGTCGCGGTCACATGAGCGGCACGCAACCAATCACAAGCCGTGATGTAATTTTAAAAATCTCCTGCCTCCCGTGACGTCACGGCTTGTGATTGGTCGCGTCGCCCATGTGACCGCGACGCGACCAATCACAAGCCGGAACGTAATTTTAAATTCCTGAATGCCTAGAATTAGGCATTGAGGACCTGAAAATTACGTCACGGCTTGCTGTGATTGGTCGCGTCGCGGCCACATGGGCGGCACGCGACCAATCACAAGCCGTGACGTCACGGAAGGAAGTAAAAGCTCGCATTTTAAGCAAAGAACGCTCCCGGTTCCCTCGGTGAGGTGCAGGCTGCGTCGGAGAGGTGAGTATAGCAATATTTTTTATTTTAATTCTTTCTTTTACACATTAATATGGATCCCAGGGCCTGAAGGAGAGTTTCCTCTCTTTCAGACCCTGGGAACCATCAGGGATACCGTCCGATACTTGAGTCCCATTGACTTGTATTGGTATCGGGTATCGGTATCGGATTAGATCCGATACTTTGCCGGTATCGGCCGATACTTTCCGATACCGATACTTTCAAGTATCGGACGGTATCGCTCAACACTACTAATGACTGTGTTTTAACCTACTGTACATACAGTATTAATATATATATATATATATATATATATATATATATATATATATATATATATTTGCACAGTGGCGCTACAAACTAAAATGAAGTATTGATTTACGCACCATGAGAGTGAACTCATTCTGTCTTATTTTGATTAAGAGATATCATCCAGTGGAGAAGAGTTTTCGTGGGTAGATGATCACTGGGAAGGATTCACATGATACAAAATAAAACTACTATCACCAACTGTGACTGCAAGATGCTTATCTCTGTTAAGAATATAACCATTTTAAACCCAGTGTACCAAAATATGGCATATATAGCTTTACTTGTATGCATGTTTCTACTAGGTGAAGATTGACAAAGACGACATTTGTTTTCTTTTCCTTAAATGAGATTTTATTAATAGCGACATATATTTTTCTCATTTCCTTCATATTAGTAAATTATAGAAAAGTTCAATTACTATCACTCATAGACATAGAACAAAAATGTTTTATGGAGTACTTACAGGTGCTTCTCACAAAATTAGAATATCATCAAAAAGATAATATATTTCAGTTCTGCAACACAAGTGAGTGATATATTTCAAGTGTTTGTTTCTGTTAATGTTGATGATTATGACTTACAGCCAATGAAAACCCAAAAGTCATTATCTTAGTAAATTAGACAAATTAACAAAAAACACCTGCAATGTCTTCCTAAGATTTTTTTTTTTAAAGTCTGTTTCAGTAGCTCCACAATCATGGCGAAGACTGCCGACTTGAAAGATGCCCAGAAGGCCGTCCACAAAAAAAGAAAAATTTTGAGTTTTATTTGGAGATCAAATGAATCTTAGAGAATATTAGGGGTATTGTCAAGAGGAAGATAAGAAACACCAGACCCAACAATGCAGACAAGCTGAAGGCTGCTATTAAGCAACCTGGGCTTCGATAACAACTTAGCAGTGCCACAGGCTTATCGCCTCCATGCCATGTTGTATTGATGCAGTAATTGATGCAAAAGGAGCCCCAACCAAGTATTAAGTGCATTTACTGAACATACATTTCAATAGGCAAACTTTTCGGATATTAAAATAATTTTTCAAGCTGGTGTTATAAAGTATTCTAATTTACAGAGACAATGACTTTTGGGTTTTAATTGACTGTAAATCATAATCATCAACATTAACGAAAACAAACATTTGAAATAGATCACTATGTTTGTAATGACTCTTTATAATATATGAGTTTCACTTTTTGTTTTGAAGAACTGAAATAAATTAACTTTTTGATGATTTTCTAATTTTGTGAGAAGCACCTGTATATATAAAGATGAGCAGATTGATTTGGCAATCACCGAGTTTGAAAGTAATTTCTTGAAATTTGCTGTTTCACGTGAAAATGAACATTTTGAGATTCAATTCACAATTCACGAAAAAACTTGCCTGGAAAGATCACCATTTTTCACACTGTTCATGCGTGAGAGTTCAAGCAAATGTCATTTTGCATTGCCAAGCGGGCTTCTCCTTAATGCCATGCAGCTATAACATCTTTTGGACTATCATTTATTCTACAGTGGTGGTCACTACCTGGGTAATTAGAGATCAGTGGTTCCCAATGGAGAACAGTTTGTATGGGAAAGTCATTTCCATCTCCAGAATCTCTGGTAAGTCTCTCTCACCTGTAGAGTGTAAGCTTTCCAGTCAATTTGGTCCTCTCTCTCGACTGTAAAGTGTGCTTTCTTATGATCAGTAGAGTCCTCTCTCTTCTCTAGAGTTTACATTCTTATGATCAGCAGGGTTCTCTCTCTTATACAGAGTGTAAGCTCTTTTGGTCAGCAGGGTCCTCTCTTTTGTAGAGTGTAAGTTCTTATGGTGAGTAGGGTTCTCTCTCCCTCACTCTTCTGTAGAGTGTAAGCTCTTATTGTCAGCGGGGTCCTCTCAATCTTCTGTAAAGTGTAGCTCTTATAGTCATCAGGGTTCTTTCTCCCCTACAGAGTTTAGTATCTTATGGTCAGTGAGGTTCTCTTTCTTCCTCGCTCTGTCCTATAGAGAATATGCATTTATGGTTCGCGTGGTCCTCTCACTCCTGTGAGTCACAAGCTCTTATCATATACAGGTTCTCTCTCTCGTTCTCTCCTGAAAAGTTTAAGCTGTTATGTCAGTGGGGTTTACTCATGCTCTCCTCTCCCCCATGTTTATTTTACGGGTAATTTCAAGCTTTGTATTATTGATATTTGTGCAAATGTATTCAACTCAATTTAAATTTAGGGGGAAAATTAAGCAGATTTGAATTTCAAAAGATTTGCTCATCTCTACTTACCATATTTTTCTGACTATATGATGCACTTTTTTCCTGAAAAAATGTGGAGGAAAAGTGGGGGTGCATCTTATAGTCCAGATGTACCTGCTCTGGCTGTGTGGGAGGTCAGGGAGCGGCAGAGCAGAGGGTCACAGGAGGCAGGAGCGGTGGCTGCTCTTGTGCCCACTGCTATAGATAAATGAATATTCACAGCATTTCATGCCCATGGGCATGGAAAGCAGTGAATATTCATTTCTCTTTACTAGCGGACACGCTGTTAGCCTCAGCATCTGGCTTCCTGCAGCTGCCGGGCATCGTGTGTGCCCGCTACTTAAGGCAATAAGTATTCATTGCTCTTCACTCCCATAGGCATAGTATGCAGTGAATATTCATTCCCTTTAGGATCGGCACACGTGAACACTGGGCAGCTGCATGATGCCGTCGGCTGCGGCTAACACTCTGCCTTCTACTGTATTAAAGAGCAATGAATATTCACTGCTCTCCATACAAACAAGATCCTGTGAGGGAGCGCAGGGAAGGTAATTAAAATAGTTTAGATTTTTTGTTCTTTTGATAGGGGCCGTGCATACCAAGATGGGGATGGGGGCCAATCATACCAGGAAAAGGACGGGGGCCAATCATACCAGGAAAAGGATCGGGCTATTCATACCAGAATGGAGAAGGGGGTCCCTGCATACCAAAGATAGGGATTAGGCAGCCATGCATACCAGGAAGGGGATGGGCCAATCATACCAGGATAAGGATGGGGCCATGCATACCAGGATGGAGATGGGGGCCTTGCATACCAGGATAGGGATGACAGGGCTATGCATTGCAGGATGGGGATGAGGGTCAATCATACTAGGTTAAGGATAGGGCCATGCATATTAGGACAGAGATGGGGTCATGCATGCCAGCAAAGAGATGAGGGGGCTATGCATACCAGGATAGGGGTGAGAGGGCAATGCACACCAGGATGGCGATGAGGGGGCCATGCATACCAGGATAGGGATGATGGTGCCATACAGTGCCTACAAGTAGTATTCAACCCCCTGCAGATTTAGCAGGTTTAATAAGATGCAAATAAGTTAGAGCCTTCAAACTTCAAACAAGAGCAGGATTTATTAACAGATGCATAAATCTTACAAACCAAAAAGTTTTGTTGCTCAGTTAAATTTTTATAAATTTTAAACATAAAAGTGTGGGTCAATTATTATTCAACCCCTAGGTTTAATATTTTGTGGAATAACCTTTGTTTGCAATTACAGCTAATAATCATCTTTTATAAGACCTGATCAGGCCAGCACAGGTCTCTGGAGTTATCTTGGCCCACTCCTCCATGCAGATCTTCTCCAAGTTATCTAGGTTCTTTGGGTGTCTCATGTGAACTTTAATCTTGAGCTCCTTCCACAAGTTTTCAATTGGGTTAAGGTCAGGAGACTGACTAGGCCACTGCAACACCTTGATTTTTTGCCTCTTGAACCAGGCCTTGGTTTTCTTGGCTGTGTGCTTTGGGTCGTTGTCTTGTTTGAAGATGAAATGACGACCCATCTTAAGATCCTTGATGGAGGAGCGGAGGTTCTTGGCCAAAATCTCCAGGTAGGCCGTCCTATCCATCTTCCCATGGATGCGGACCAGATGGCCAGGCTCCTTGGCTGAGAAACAGCCCCACAGCATGATGCTGCCACCACCATGCTTGACTGTAGGGATGGTATTCTTGGGGTCGTATGCAGTGCCATCCAGTCTCCAAACGTCACGTGTGTGGTTGGCACCAAAGATCTCGATCTTGGTCTCATCAGACCAGAGAACCTTGAACCAGTCAGTCTCAGAGTCCTCCAAGTGATCATGAGCAAACTGTAGACGAGCCTTGACATGACGCTTTGAAAGTAAAGGTACCTTACGGGCTCGTCTGGAACGGAGACCATTGCGGTGGAGTACGTTACTTATGGTATTGACTGAAACCAATGTCCCCACTGCCATGAGATCTTCCCGGAGCTCCTTCCTTGTTGTCCTTGGGTTAGCCTTGACTCTTCGGACAAGCCTGGCCTCGGCACGGGAGGAAACTTTCAAAGGCTGTCCAGGCCGTGGAAGGCTAACAGTAGTTCCATAAGCCTTCCACTTCCGGATGATGCTCCCAACAGTGGAGACAGGTAGGCCCAACTCCTTGGAAAGGGTTTTGTACCCCTTGCCAGCCTTGTGACCCTCCACGATCTTGTCTCTGATGGCCTTGGAATGCTCCTTTGTCTTTCCCATGTTGACCATGTTTGAGTGCTGTTCACAAGTTTGGGGAGGGTCTTAAATAGTCAGAAAAGGCTGGAAAAGAGATAATTAATCCAAACATGTGAAGCTCATTGTTCTTTGTGCCTGAACTACTTCTTAATACTTTAGGGGAACCAAACAGAAATCTGGGGGGTTGAGGGGTTGAATAATAAATGACCCTCTGAAAAAACTTTTCACAATTTTTAAAAAAAATAAACAAAGAAATAACATTCTTTTTTGCTGCAGTGCATTTCACACTTCCAGGCTGATCTACAGTCCAAATGTCACAATGGCAAGTTAATTCCAAATGTGTAAACCTGCTAAATCTGCAGGGGGTTGAATACTACTTGTAGGCACTGTACATACAAGGTTAGGATTGAGGGGACCATGTATACCAGGATAGGGATGATGGAGCCATGCGTAGAGAATAGGGATGAGGGTGCCATGCATACAGGATGGGGATGAGGGGACCATATATACCAGGATAGGGGATATTTAGTACAGAATTGACGATATTTTTGGGTTCAAATTTTTTTTAAATTCCTTCTCTAAAATCTAGGTGCATCTTATGGTCCAGTGCATCTTATAGTATGAAAAATATGGTATATGTAATTATTAAAAAAAATTAATCACATTCACATTTTTAAAAATATTTTTGAAAAATGTAATCCTGTTGTAAAAAAAGCTACATATCTGAAATACTCAGAATAGCTACCAATATAGGGAAAGAATACCACTATGGGAAGCATTCTACTAAGCACTGATTGTTGCTTGAGCATACTTTTAAAAAGTTTTCTTGAAGAGGCTCATAACCTTTATAAAATATATGGAGAAATAAAAGTCATCACTAAGAAAAATTCTCTTTTAGAATTCAAAATTTTAGAACCCTTTAGAACTCTGATTTCCTTTTTTAAATATGAGCCTAACTGTCAGGACTCTGAACATTTTTTATTACCTTTTGTGCATTACTGCCCTTTTCCAAGATGGCATCTTTGGTCTCATGTGCACTGTGTCTTCCTGCTATAAAACTCCACCCCAGCCTTCAGTCTGTGCTAGAGTATTCTGCCTTGCATCCAGCTCCTGACCTCTGTTTACTCCCTGGCTATATACCTGCTCCTGTGAACCTGTGGGGTTATCCTGCTATTCTGCTCTGAGTTCCGGCTGCATACACCAGTTCCAGTAATCCTCCTTCATCTGCTGCTCGTGTTTACTTCCATCTGCATTTGCTGGACATATAAGCTGTTGCTGCTTTGCAAGAACCTGAGACTATTACCAAGGCCTCCCTGGTTGAGCTAAGATATTATTTGAACTGCCTTATAAGCATATCTATCTGTGTTTTGGACTAAGCAAGGACTTATTCGTGTCAAGTGTACTCAAGAATAATTGTGCTTCATAGACTTTCTGCGTGATTGCATTTTCCTCTGAAGTTTCCTATAGACTGCTAAGCTGCATTTAATATTTACTCCAAGTGTTGTGGACTTGAGTTTCTCTCTGCACCTGTTTGAATCACCGTGTGATAATATAGACTTTACCACTTATAAAACTGTGTCCTGTAGTTGTCTTGTTCCACGCAAAGAGTCTCCTTAGTTATCCCCTATAATTATTACAGGATACTCTAGCCATAAAAAAAATGAGACTGCTGGAACAATGACTGCAGAAAGCAGACTAGAGCAGGTGTTTTCCATAATTAGATCACTGCAGAAAGATGTGGAAGGTCTGCAAAAGAAGTTTGAAAGCTTTGAACACAATCAACAAGTGTTTGGACAGACTTTGCAGGACTTAAGCACCCGCATGGCAGCCCAGGAAAATAAACTTGCTGGCATAGAGTCCCAGTATGGACGGGCTTTTCAGGACATAAGCACGCAAATAGCTGCACAAGCGACTTTTCCCTCTGGGCAACCGCCACCAGCTAGCCCACCTAAGTTGCCCCCATTCAGATTTAATGGTGATTGCGACAAATTTTGTGGTTTGTGAATCAATGTATGCTATATTTTGATGTGCATGCTGACCGTTTTCCTACTGATAGATCCAAAGTATTGTGTGTAATAATGCTGCTGACCGCACGAGCGCTCGCCTGGGCGAATCCGATGATTAAGTCTCATGACCAACGGTTAAATAACTTGGATGATTTCTTGGCCCCTATCGCATTAATGTTTGATGATCCTAATCGCCATGCAACTGCTGAATCTGCTTTATTGTCTTTACGCCAGGCAAAACATTCTGTTATTGAGTATGCTACTGAATTCAGGAGATTAGCAGTAGATACCAATTGGGGCAGTTATGCACAATTGCCTATTTTTAAAAGGGGTCTGTCTAGTATTGTAAAAGATGAACTAGCTCGCTCTGAGTCACCACAAGAGCTAGAGACATTTATACAGCATTCTGTGCTCATTGACATTCGCCTTACTGAGCGTAGGCAGGAGAAGTTTGCTGCATATAACCGTATTTCTAACTTTTCCCTTCCTTCCAAAGAGCCTGCAGGTAAAACATCTCGGGAGGTGGAGGAGGTGCCCATGCAAATTGACTCCGTTCAGAGGCATGAGATCAATGAGCACCGGGAGCATCGCCTTCATGAAAGTCTATGTTTCTACTGCGGCCAGTCTGACCACTTCTTGATCAATTGTCCTAAGTGTCCTAGATGGCCTAACAAGGTGCTAGCAGTAGTAGGGGAGTATGACAACTGTGATGATGAATCTGACATCTCTGAATGTAGCCTGCCTTTAAACGCTGTATTCCATTCACTTGCTATGACTTCACCCCCCAAGGAGCTTAAGGAAAAGAACTCTCACTGTTCTCTCCCTATTAAGATCCTGTGTTCAGGACAGTGGATTTCCAGTGCAGCTATGATTGACTCTGGTGCAGGTGGCAATTTCATGGATATCACATTTGCCAAGGAACATGGTATTGAAATTCAGCAAAGAGCCTCTCCAATTACCATGGAAACAGTGGATGGGTCACCTTTAATCTCTGGGCCTGTGGATCAAGAGACCATAACCCTTGAAATTTTGTTGGAGCCTAATCATCAGGAGCAACTTTCTATCTTGCTAATTTCTTCTCATTTTCCTGTGATTTTAGGCATTCCTTGGTTGCGTTCTCAGAACCCAATTATCAACTGGGAGACCAAGGAGATTATCTTTCCAACAAGGAGCAACTCAGCGTTAACAGATGCTGTCCCTGAGTCCACGGCTACGGAACCACATGTACAGGTATTTTCTTTACCTCCAGCATATAAAGAGTTCTCTGACATCTGTGACAAGAAGAATGCAGATCAGCTTCCTCCACACCGGCATTATGACTGTCCCATTGAGTTGCTTCCTGGTGGCAGCTATTCCTTTTGGTAACGTATACCCTTTGGCGGCACCTGAGCTTCAAGCCTTAAAGGAGTATATTGATGAAAATCTGGCCAAAGGCTTCATACGTCCTTCTTCCTCACCAGCAGGGGCACCTATCTTTTTTGTAAAGAGGACGGATGGGACCCTGAGACCCTGTGTTGACTATCGGGAACTCAATAAGGTAACCGTACGAAACCGTTACCCTTTGCCTCTGATTCCCGAATTACTGGAAAGAGTCAGCCATGCTAAGGTGTTCTCTAAACTGGATCTTCATGGGGCTTATAATTTGGTGCGTATTCATCCAGGGGATGAGTGGAAGACAGCATTCAGATGCCAGTATGGACACTTTGAATCTCTTGTGATGCCCTTCGGGCTTTGTAACGCCCCTGCAACGTTTCAAAACCTTGCTAATGACATTTTCAGAGATTTGTTGGACCAGTTTGTAGTGATCTATTTGGACGATATACTAGTCTTTTCTGACTCTCTACAGGAACATGAAGAACATGTCAAAACTGTTTTAAGACGTCTGAAAGAGAAACATCAGTATATTAAGCCGGAGAAATGCGAGTTTCATCGTTCTGAGATACAGTTCTTAGGTTATATCATCTCTCCCCAGGGGCTGAACATGGAATCTGGTAAGATTCAGGCTATCCTTGTCTGGCCGGTACCCAAGAACGTTAAGGAGGTCCAACGTTTTATTGGTTTTGCAAATTTCTACAGACGCTTCATTCAAAATTTTTCTGATATTGTCCATCCCATTACTTCCTTGACAAAGAAGGAAAAGCCCTTTAAGTGGTCATCACAGGCTCAAGAAGCTTTTGATCGGCTTAAGATCTGTTTCACATCAGCACCGCTGTTGATACACCCAGATCCAACACTTTCTTTCATTGTGGAGGTGGACGCTTCTGATAATGCTTTGGGGGCTATTCTCTCCCAAAGAACTGGAGAGAAGGGTCTGCTACATCCTAGTGCTTTCTTTTCCCATAGACTAACCTCAGCAGAGAAGAATTACGAGGTGGGAGACAAGGAATTGCTGGCTATTATTGCGGCTTTCAAAGAATGGAGGCATCATCTGCAAGGAGCTGCACAACAGATCATAGTGCTAACTGACCATCGCAATTTAGAGTTCCTTAGATCCGCTAGATGTCTTTCTCCTCGTCAGGCTCATTGGAACTTATTTTTAAATCAATTTAACTTTGTTATCTCGTACCATCCAGGTTCTCGTAATGGGAAGGCTGATGCTTTTTCCCGAGTCCATGCTGCGGATTCCGTACCTGGAGCCCCGTCCAAGACCATTCTATCTGATGCCAATTTAATCGGAGTTATCCACAATCAGGACTTGTGGAAGGAGTGCAGGGAGGCCTATGACGGTGATGTATTTCTGGCCAACCCACCTGTGGATATTAATCTTGTCTTTAAGGGTGGCATGTGGTTCAGAGATCGACGTATCTATGTCCCTGAGGTCTTCCGTCTGCAGATCCTCAAGTTGGTACATGACTCCAAGTTGGCTGGTCACAGGGGGGTACAGAAGACACAAGAGTTCCTGAGCCAATTCTTCTGGTGGCCAACTTGCCTGAAGGATACCAAGGACAATGTTCTCTCTTGCGAGGTATGTGCCCGTTACAAGACTCCTCTTGTGGCACCTATGGGTCTTCTACAGCCATTACCTGTTCCATCCCGCCCTTGGGGGTCTATATCAATGGACTTTATTGTGGAGCTGCCTACATCGGGGGCCATGAATACAATCATGGTGGTAGTTGATCGTCTGACTAAAGCTGCTCATTTTGTTCCATGCACCAGCCTCCCCTCAGCTAAAGATACAGTGAACTTGGTTATACAGAATGTCTTTCGGTTGCATGGGGTTCTGGATGAGATCATCTCTGACCGTGGAGTGCAGTTCACTTCAAGATTCTGGAAGGGGTTTTGCTCTGCACTCAATATTAATGTCTGTCTCTCTTCTGCTTACCATCCCCAGACAAATGGTCAGACTGAGCGTACCAACCAGATGCTGGAACAATATTTAAGATGCTATGTCAGCCATCTCCAGGATGATTGGTTGGAGTTGCTGCTGTTATTTTCATATAAAAATTCTCAGAGCACCTCCACTAAATTTACACCTTTCTTTGCCAATCTGGGTTATCATCCGTGTATTTTACCTAGGTCTCCAATTAATTCTCCGGTTCCGGCAGTGGAGGAAAGGCTGACTGCGATGAGACAAAATCTGGAGGTTCTGAAGGAATCCCTGACCACAGCTCAAGAACGTTATAAGAGATCGGCTGATAGATTCCGTAAACCTGCACCCATGTTCAAGGTAGGAGATTCCATGTGATTAGAAACTAAGAATCTGAAGTTAAACGCTCCTTCACAAAAACTTGGACAGAAATTCATTGGCCCTTTCAAGATGAACGGTATTGTGAGCTCTGTGGCCTGCCAGTTGAAGCTGCCTAGGACTATGAAGGTACACCCAGTTTTTCATGTATCTTTACTAAAGCCTGTATCTCCTAATACCTTCCAGGGACGTGTTGTGCCACCTCTGCAGCCAGTGGTGATTGATGAACAAGAACAATTTGTGTTGGAGGAAATTATTGATTCCAAGATTTGAAGGAATCGGCTCCAATATCTGATAAGATGGCAGGGATATCCCCCTGAGGAAGCCTCTTGGGAACCTGTGGAAAACATCAATGCCCAACAGAAGATTTCTCGTTTTCATCAGAGATTCCCTGAGAAACCAGGTCCAGGATCATCCTGAGGCTGCTTCTAAGGAGGGAGTAATGTCTGGATTCTGAACATTTTTTATTACCTTTTGTGCATTACTGCCCTTTTCCAAGATGTCATCTTTGGTCTCATGTGCACTGTGTCTTTCTGCTATAAAACTCCACCCCAGCCTTCAGTCTGTGCTAGAGTATTCTGCCTTGCATCCAGCTCCTGACCTCTGGTTACTCCCTGGCTATATACCTGCTCCTGTGAACCTGTGGGGTTATCCTGCTACTCTGCTCTGAGTTCCTGCTGCATACACGAGTTCCAGTAATCCTCCTTCATCTGCTGCTCGTGTTTACTTCCATCTGCATTTGCTGGACATGTAAGCTGTTGCTGCTTTGCAATATCCTGAGACTATTACCCAGGCCTCCTTGGTTGAGCTAAGATATTATTTGAACTGCCTTATAAGCATATCTATCTGTGTTTGGACTAACAAGGACTTATTCGTGTCAAGTATCCTCAAGAATAATTGTGCTTCATAGACTTTCTGCGTGACTGCATTTTCCTCTGAAGTTTCCTATAGACTGCTAAGCTGCATTTAATATTTACTCCAAGTGTTGTGGACTTGAGTTTCTCTCTGCACCTGTTTGAATCACCATGTGATAATATAGATTTTACCACTTATAAAACTGTGTCCTGTAGTTGTCTTGTTCCACACAAAGAGTCTCCTGAGTTATCCCCTATAATTATTGCACTAACATTTTTTCACTGCTGATGAGAAAGATCTCTCTGTATTAAAGATTGTTATTCTTATACTTTGGTGCAACATAATTTTATTCTCCTTTGGTCTTACATTTGGTTTTTGAAAATACATTTTGTCATTGGTTGTTATAAACATGAAGATGAAGTTATGGTCCTTCTTCCACAGGTGGCACACTTCTGACATTTGACTCATTCACAATTCAATTTCTTTCCTTTTTAGAGCTACTTCTAATAGGTGTTGGATGTGTTTACTGATTTAATGGTTGCCATTCCCTAAAGAGCAATATTACAATAGGGTTTGTTGTACAGAAGTCTGCCTCTGAGTGATTCAGAATTTTCCACTGAGGAATCCACCATGAGATCAGTCACTCCCTTTGAACAGTCACTGAGGATGGCACATATGATATTCAAGCTCTTTATAGCACAAACAGTTAAGGACAATGGCTTACAGAGAAAAAGCATTGACTTCAGCACTTAGTAGGAACAGCTCTAACATACTGTAGTCTGAAATTAAAGCAGCATGCTTATTTATTATTATTATTTATTATTATAGCGCCATTTATTCCATGGTGCTTTACATGTGAGGAGGGGTATACATAATAAAAACAAGTACAATAATCTTAAACAATACAAGTCACGACTGGTACAGTAGGAGAGGACTCTGCCCGCGAGGGCTCACAATTTATTTGAAAATAAAACAAAAAATTTGAATAACGAAAACAATTTGATGTCTCCATTAGAGGCTTCAATAAGCCAAGGATCCATTTATAATTTATTATGGAGCTCAAAATCTATAGTGTACTTCCCTGATCTGCAACATTAATCAGTTCAAGCACAAAACTCCAGAAAAAAATTGCCCACACTAAATAAAAACATTTATAAATCATAAATCAAATGTATAAGCTTAGTTTTAGCAAAAAAAAGCATAGTTTAATTCTCTAACTTGTTTCATAAAAATGAACATATCTATACAACTTCCCAAGTCAACTTCCGATTTTTTTTATTCATTTTTTACTAATACCACCATCCCCAATCATAATTATTCAATTTGTAATGCGGGAATCCAAAAACAGGAGCAGCATGCCGTTGTTTGTGAAAAGAGAGAGGTATTTGATTCAGCCCATGACAGCAATGTTTAGGTTTAAAGAAGTGAACCTTTTTCAAGCTTGAAAAAGGTTCACTTCTTTGGACCGAAAAGTCACTGTCATGGGCTGAATAAAATAGCTCTCTTTTCACAAACAACGGCATGCTGCTCCTGATTTTGGATCCCTGCATTTAAGGTTTGATCTTTGCCTTTGGGAGTTTTTTTGCACTGGGACTCTTTGTGTTTTATGCTGGTCTGTTTTACCTTTACAACTTGTAATGCAGTTATAAAAGTTAATTTCAACTATCATAAATGACAGCTGCATTGATTACCGGTACAAATGAACTGTGGAACTGTATTGTGTTGAGCATTGAGCCCTTAGCTTTACGCAAAAAATATTTTTTAGCCCGCAATTTTTTATTTTCACAAGGGTAACAGGCGAAATTGGACCCAAACATTGTTGTCCAGTTTGTCCTGAGTACACTGGTACCCCATATGTGGGGGGAACCACTGTTTGGGCAGACGCCGGGGCTTGGAAAGGGAAGTAGTGACGTTTTAAAATGCAGACTTTGAAGGAATGGTCTGCGGGCATCATGTTACATTTGCAGAGCCCCTGATGTGCTTAAACAGTAGAAACCACCCACAAGTGACCCCATATTGGAAACTAGACCCCCCAAGGAACTTATCTAGATGTGTGGTGAGCACTTTTTACCCCCAAGTGCTTCACAGAAGTTTATAACGCAGAGCCATGAAAATAAAAAATCTTTTTATTTTCCTCAAAAAATGATTTTTTAGCCCACAATTTTTTATTTTCACAAGTGTAACAGGCAAAATTGGACCCCAAAAGTTGCTGTCCAGGTTGTCCTGAGTACGCTGGTACCCCATATGCGGGGAAAACCACTGTTTGGGCACATGCCGGGGCTCGGAAGGGAAGTAGTGATGTTTCAAAATGCAGACTTTGAAGGAATAGTCTGTGGGCGTCGTGTTACTTTTGCCGAGCTTCTTATGTGCCTAAACAGTGGAAAACCCCCAATTCTAACTCCAACTCTAACCCCAACACACCCCTAACCTAATCCCAACCCTAACCCTACCCCAACCCTAACCCTAATCCCAACCCTAACTTTAGCCCCAACCGTAACCCTAACTTTAGCCCAACTCTAACCCTAATAGGAAAACTGGGACATGAGGGTGATACGCGGAGCATGGGGGAGATCTGTTGGGCAGGATGAGATCCATGAGGCAGGGGGCGATCCATAGGGCAGGGGGATGATCCGGGGGCAGGGGTGAGATCCACAGGACAAGGGTTAGTTACACGAGGCAGGGGCAGTGGGCAATCTGCGAGGCAGGGGGCAATCTGTGGGGCAGGGGGAGATCTGCAGGGCAGGAGGGGATCCACATGGCAGGGGGTGATCCATGGGGTAGGGGGTGATCCATGGGGCAGGGGGGAGATCCACAGGGCAGGGGGAGATCCGCAGGGCAGGGGGGCGATCCGCAGGGCAGGAGGAGATCAGCGGAGCAGAGGGGCAATCCACGGGGAAGGGGGGTGACCAGCTGGGCAAGGCAGTCATCAGTGGGGCAAGGGGGTGATCCGCAGGGTGGGGGGTGATCAGCAGGGGCAGGGTGGCTCTCAGGAGCAAGGGGACGCAGGAGGGGGCTAAGGAGATGCATCATGGAGATGGAGCTGGCAGCAGCAGGTGGGGTGATCAGGGGGCAGGAAGTGATCACCTGGGGAGGGAGTGAAGGTCAGTGGGTGGAATCAGATGGCAGGGGGAGTGGAGGGCAGCAGAGGGGGGTACCTGATGCAAGTGAAGGTGATCTGGCAGTGGCGGCGAACAGGCGGCGGGGGCAGCTGTAGAAAGGACATCGCTCTGCAGCTCCCATGGAGGTGATCAAGCTGCAGAGCGAGGAAGCCATACTTCCACTCTGCCCCTCCACTTCTAATTGGAGCGATAGAGTCACATGGATGCTAGCTCCAATCAGATCTGGGGGTGGTGACAAAGTGGTCACCAGGGCGATTGTAGCCAAGGTGGGGCAAAGCCACCCCCAGGCTAAATTACAAGTCCCCCTGTTCCTGCAGGTCAGGTGAAATTTCAGTTACCTCTTTCACCTGACCTGCAGGAACACGATCCCGCCATGATGCATATGCTGCGTCACAGGTCGGATTGGCACAGACTTTCATGACGCAGCGTATGCGTCATAGGTCGGGAAGGGGTTAACTCTGTCAGCTTTTCTTTGTACAAAAGGAATCTTTTTGTAAAGGATATAATTCACAAATATCAGCTCAACTCTAAGAAGTGCCAAGAGCCAGAGTAACAGATTCATGGACAGAACTCATATTACAGTCCATCAACATTGCCTATTTCTTTGGTCTGCTCACTCTTACCTCTCTAACCAGAAAATATTATTTTCCTCTACAAAAGCACTTCCTTTGTTGGAAAAATAGCTCTCTTTACTTCTTCTTGAAGGCATGTGCCTCTTCATTGCATGAATACAGTTTATTGCTAATTAAACCTATTATTCTGCTGCTTCATAGTGAAATATAGAGCTTTGCAAATGGCTATCTATTCATTGAAATGTGAAAGCTGAGATTCATCTACAAATGAGAAAACAATTTTCATTGAAAATATTAATGAACCAATGTAGCAGCTGTAGATTATTTCATAAACAGTCATGTTTTTTATCTTAAAGTGACTACAACTTCATTTTTTTTTTCGTTGTTACATCCTAGAGATTTGGCTTTTTGCCTGGTCAAAAATATGATCAAAGTGACCTCCAAACACCCGGCTTTCGCCAAGCATTCCTTTTAGTTGTACAACATTGTCTATGAAATTGGACCACAGTTTCAGTTTCTATGCATTTGATGAACCGCTAATTGGAGGGCAGATGCTTCAAAACTATTTGCATACAGTGGGTATGGAAAATTATTCAGACACCTTTAAATTTTTCACTCTTTGTTTCATTGCTTCATTTCATTGTTTCATGTGTCTGTACTGTTACATACTTAGGCAGTTAACTGGTTCATGCAGCTTTACATGAACACCCGAGCCTTACACTATGGCTGGTCCAAATAACTAAAGCAATTGTTACCATCCACCTCTTGTGTCTCCCCTTTTCCTCATAGATTGTAAGCTTGCGAGCAGCAGGGCCCTCATTCCTCCTGGTATCTGTTTTGAACTGTGATTTCTGTTATGCTGTAATGTCTGTTGTCTGTATAAGTCCCCTCTATAAGCTGTAAAGCGCTGCGGAATATGTTGGCGCTATATAAATAAAATTATTATTATTATTATTATTATTATTGCATCCATTTGGTAAATTAAAAAAAGTTCCTTTGTTTCTGATTAATGTACAGTCTGCACCCCATCTTGACTGGAAAAAAACAGAAATATAGAAATGTTTGCAAATTTATTAAAAAAGAAAAACTGAAATATCACATGGTCATAAGTATTCAGACCCATTGCTCAGTATTGAGTAGAAGCACCCTTTTGAGCTAATGCAGACATGAGTCTTCTTGGGAAAGATGCAACAAGTTTTTCACACCTGGATTTGGGGATCCTTTGCCATTCTTTCTTGTGGATCCTCTCCAGTTCCGTCAGGTTGGATGGTGAACGTTGGTGGACAGCTATTTTCAGAACTCTCCAGAGATGCTCAATTGGGTTTAGGTAAGGGCTCTGGCTGGGCCAGTCAAAAATGTTCACAGAGTGGTTCTGAAGCCACTCCTTTGTTATTTTAGCTGTGTGCTTAGGATCATTGTCTTGTTGGAAAGTGAACCTTTGGCCAAGTCTGAAGTCCAGAGCACTCTGGAAGAGGTTTTCATCCAGGATATCTCTGAACTTGGCCGCATTCATGTTTCCTTCAATGACAACCAGTCGTCCAGTCCCTGCAGCTGAAAAACACCCCTATAGCATAATGCTGACACCACCATATTTCACTGTTGGGATTGTATTGGGCAGATGATGAGCAGTGTGTTTTCACCACACATACTGCTTAGACTTATCACCAAAAGGTCAATCTTCCTCTCATCAGACCAGAGAATCTTATTTCTCATAGTCTAGGAGTCCTTCATGCGTTATTTAGCAAACCCTATGCAGGCTTTCATATGTCTTGCACTGAGGACAGGCTTCTGTTGGGCCACTATGCCATAAAGGCCCAATTTGGGAGGGCTGCAGTGATAGTTGACATTGTGGAACATTTTCCCATCTCCCTACTGCATCTCTGAAGCTGAGCCACAATGATCTTGGGGTTCTTCTTGACCTCTCTCACCAAGGCTCTTCTCCCATGATTGCTCAATTTGTCTGGATGGTCAGGTCTAGGAAGACTTCTGGTGGTTCCAAACTTCTTCCATTTAAGGATTATGTAGGCCACTGTGCTCTTAGGAACCTTGAGTACTGCGGAAATTCTTTTGTAACCTTGGCCAGATCTGTGCTTGCCACAATTCTGTCTCTGAGTTCCTTGGTCAGTTCCTTTGACCTCATGATTCTCATTTGGTCTGACATGCACTGTGAGCTGTAAGGTCTTACATAGACAAGTGTTTGCCTTTCCAAATCAAGTCCTATCACTTTAATTAAACACAGCTGGACTCCAATGAAGGAGTAGAACCATCTTAAGGAGAATCACAAGGAAATGAACAGCATGTGACTTAAATATGAGTGCCTGAACAAAGGGTCTTAATACTTATGACCATGTGATATTTCTGTTTTTCATTTTTAATAAATATGCAAAAAGTTCTACGTTTCAGCTTTTTTTCAGTCAAGATGGGGTGCAGAGTGTACATTAATTACAAAAATATTAAATTAATCAAAGAGTGAAAAATGTAAAGGGTTCTGAATACTTTCCGTATCCACTGTATATTGGTAATTAATAGGAATATATTCCTGTGCTCATCTATAACGAATCTAACATATTTTGGCCAATTTTGGCATGTGAAAGATTTTTGATAAAAAAAAACATAGACCCATGTCTACCAGCTATAAGAGTTTATCTGCTAAACATGTGACCTTTATGGTTTTACTTTTTTGGTTATAGTTATTGACTTGCATTGCAGCAGTCCTCTAATATTACTGTTGGCTCTGTATTTTATTGCTTTCTTTATTTTTTGTAAATGGATATTACAATTGGTTAGGGTATGTCTAGGTCTAAGTAGGGGGTGGCAATCTTGCGTTGTTAATTAGGGTGCCAACCTCCACAGTTAGGTGGGATTCTATGTAGGGCCTTAACCCTAGAACGCATAGGTTAATTGATTTCCATTTTCTGAAAGATTGTTTTAGTTAGAATTCTGAAACTCTAGGTATTCCTCAGGTATATAGTTGTTAATAATTTCCAGTTGTTCATATATTTTTATATTACAGGCATTTCGGTATAACAACTCTTTTTTTGGGAATACCCCATATTCACATACCTGGGGCCTTTTAGGCCTGTACTAGGTTTACATGTGATTACAAGAAATGGTTTCTGTAAATTTTTATTTAAATTATATTGTAGATGAGGTAGTTTTGTGTACTAACTTAGAAGGAAAACGTATCGCGTCAGTAAAATAAAAAAACATGTAAAAATATAACAAAAGAGGAACTGTATACTTATATTGCCCTTATAGTGAAAATCATCCAGAATTCCATGCCAACAGGAAGGACAAGAGACGTCTATTCTTGACGGAAATTTGCTATGAACTTTTAATGCCTACCATGATGGAGAGAAGCAACACGAAATGCTTGCAAAGGCAAACTATGGAAGCTATGATCCGATGTGGTATAGATTTTCAGGAACATCCAGAGCCAAGAGAAAAAAAAAGAAAGAGTTATTATATTTGTCCAGGAAAGGAAATCTGAGCGTATCTGTACGCTCCCTAGCTGGGGTCACCAGGAGGTCAGATCCATTACGGATCCCCTCCTGGCAGACCCCAGCGCCGCTAGTGAGAATGCATCCTTACTTTGCAATTTCAAATAAACTTTGAAAAATATTTTTATTTGAGTTATTCCATGCTATTTGCACACGGGCCTAAAAGGTCCCAGGTATGTGAAAGTTTAGATTTTTATGGTCATGCGTTCTACGGTTAAAAGGAAAGTGCAATTATATGCTTTGTTACTTATATATCTTATTGTTATACCTTCCCTTGGTATATATGCTCTTTTTCCCATAGTGATTGTACTTATCATGTCCCTTTAAATTGGTTGGCTTTTCAATTTAGAAGTGGTTTTTCTCTTAATTATGTTTTTAGCTTAAATAAATACTAAAATCTATATTTAAAAAATATGTTTTTCTGTTACTTAGTACAGTTTCCATCTGCAGAGAGGGCAGCGCCTCAAGAGCATGCTTGCTCTCAAGGGACATAATACTCCCACAAGTAGTCTCCTCTGAGTGATCTTTAGTTGAGCTCACAGTGTCTTTCTATATGGCCTTTCCACTATGAGTGAGAAATTCCAGTACAAAATCTAGATAAAAGGTTGAATAAACAGTAGATGTGCTTCTTTCTTACTGCTGTGGCTCTCCTACTCAGTGCGTTATCAGAATGCAGCAGACAACATTAGGTTACATTCATACTTCAGCCTAAAGAACTCAGTTACAAACTTTGACACCTTTCCATGCTAAACACAATAATAGAGAAAAAAAATAAATGTATTTGCTCTTTAAAGAGTACCTATCAACAGCTCTTGAAATGCCACATCACCCATAAACAAAAGTGGCCGGAAGTAACCAAAATACCTTCCTGAAAGGGTGCAACTTTGGCCCTGAACTTCTGAGTTAAGGCATCCCAGCATTCAGATTGTGATTCAACAAACCTCCATGGGTCTTCCTGCAGTGAAAGAGCGGCATCTTACTCTTTGTATCATCCCAGGACTGCCAGGTACTTTACTAAAATGTTCCCAACCAGAAACCGCTCTACTTATGTTTTCATTCTGTAACAGCTTAATAGCTAATTTTGTCCTTAATGACCCAGCTAAATTTTGTCCTTTTCTAAGATAATAACTTCAGAACTTTTCAACAGATCCCACGGATTCTGACATTGTTTTCCGTGACATATTGTTCTTCATGTTATTGGTAAATTTTTGTCACTGTGATTTCGACAAAAAATGTGACAAAAAAAATTGAAAATGTAGCAATTTTTAAACATGATATTTTTATGCCCTTAAATCAGATAGTTATACTACGCTAACTAATTAATAGATAACATTTACCACATGTCTACTTTCTATTGAATTATTTTGGAAACATCATTTCTATTTGTTAGGAAGTTAGAAAAGTTCAAAGTTGATCAGCAATTTCTGATTTTTACAACAAAATTTACAAAACCATTTTTTGCGGGATCACATCACAACTGAAGTGAGTTTGGGGGTCTATATGACAGAAAATACCCAAAAGTGAAACCCATTTGAAAACTGCACCCCTCAAAGTCCTCAAAACTACATTCAATATATTTATTAACCCTTCAAATTCTTCACAGGAATTAATGGACTGTAGAATTAATAAATTAACACATTACTTTTTCCACAAAAATCTTACTTTAACACCTAATCTTTTACTGTAGTATGTATATCGATACCCCATTTGGGGGAGAACTACATGTAGTTTTTGGAGAGCCTCTGATGTGCTTAAACAGTAGAAACCCCTCACAAGTGACCCCATTTTGGATATTACGCAACTCAAGAATTTTGCCTGGGGTATAGTGAGGATTTTTAACTCAAAGGTACTACACAGAATTTTAAAACATTAGGTCATCAAATTGAATCTGTCGTCATTAGTATTGAGCACATGTGCTCGCTACTTGAGTGTCAGGACTCTGGATTCCTTGTTCATCTGTGGTGCTTTATTGCCATTTTCCAAGATGGTGTCTGCTGCCTCACCTCTGCTCATGTGATCTGTGCTCCCTGTCTATACAACCCTGGTTTGCCTCCTACTCCTTGCTTGTGTATTCTGCTAGAATTCCTTTTTTGTGCTGCAAGAGACCTCCCCTCTTCAGATACTTCAGCCCTGCCATCTCAGAAAACCTTTTTAGCTCACAGTGGTTCTCTTGCTACAAGCTGTTTTTGCCTGCATTACTCTGCATTCTTCTCCTGCCTGCTGGGACACGTAAGCTCAGCCTGCTACAGCTAATCTTTGTTTGGTATCCGTTGCCAGTTTATTGACTGTTTCTGGACTCGTAGCTCTGATCTCCGGACTCTATTCTAGTACTGCCAGCCCTGGTATGAACTGTGTCTTATGATCTGCATTTCCCCAGAGAGTACTACGCCCATAAGACTTTGCCTGCAGCGGAGCTGCAAATGAGCTACTCCTAAGAAGGACCCTGTTTGCTGTTCACTTGAACTGTTGTGCACGTGCTGCACCCACGTTTGTGCATTTAAATACTGACTTTGCCTGCAGCCGAGCTGCAGAAGGACTTGTCCTGATTTCACCTTATTTGCTGTGTTTTGAACTTGCTCACACATTGCACCTGTTTGTTTTGAATAATACAGTCTTACACTTCACTTTGGTTTTGCTGCCTTATTTGTCTTAAGCAAAGAGATTTCTGAGTGTACCACTATAAATGTTACATTGAGTTTGCATTGGGGTGCTCAGGTATGCGCCAAGTATTGCGGGTGCTTTAGCGACCCCAATGCAAACTCAAACAGCGAGCACTTGAGCTCAACACTAATCATCATGTTGTTGTGATCATTTTTTTTTTTACTTTTGAGAAAACTAACCCCGATGCTTACCTTAACCTTAGCCCAAAAGTAGCCCTAACCCCAGTCTAACCTCAACCCTAACCCTAAATCTAATGGCAAATAATGAAATAAAAAATCTAAAATAAAAAAATGTAGTCTGACTAAGGGGATGACACAGGGGGAATGTTATCTAAATAATTAGCTTTTCATCACTGTGATAGTGTCTGTCACAGATATTAAAATTAACTAATAAGAAAAATTCCCACTTTGCTGGGTGCTGGTAGGCCGAGCTCGACGGGCACATTGTGCATGTTCCTGCCATTTTTTTTCTACTATGTATTACGAAAAGAGGAGTGATTTGAACTTTTAACTTTTTGATTCTTTCATATTTTGTACACTTCACTGTTCTTAATAGTCCCCTAAGAGGATTTGAAACTATGGGGCAGGCTCACCCATGAGAATGCTCAAAACGCATGCTTCTGACTTGCGCATACACGTGGGACAGATATAGTGAAGGCGTTACCAACACAAATTTGCATATGTCACAAGGAACCCCAACCAGCAGCCATACAATTCAGTTGATCTTTTTACTATCAACGCAAGCCTCTAAATAAGTTTTACATTGTAATGGAACTGCTGCCATTTAAAGACTTTACTTTTAGAGATTTGTGAATCATTCCATAATTTTTTTCTTAGCACTGAATTGTGGTTTAGATGAGATCACTATTTTGCTCAACATCATCTAGAGTTGCCATCTCTAGAGTAAAAGTGCAAGGTCTTGATGTCTCTATGTTTTGAGGAAGCCACAG